>NW_007502474.1:0-260 GCF_000475195.1 Diaphorina citri
GAATCCCAGATGGAGCTTTTTTTTATCACTATTATATTTTATTTTTTTTAAACTTATTAAATTTTTTAAATAGATTATAATTTAAAACTCATTTATTTTATTTTTAAACAAAAGGTTGACTCGCGGACCACCAGAAACCTTCTCACGGATCACCAGTGGTCCGCGGACCATAGTTTGGGAATCCCTGCTCTATGCTCTCCGCTCTGTTTTCAGCCTAACTTACCAGCTTATTTCGTACCTTGTTGGTATAACTGCCAAGG
>NW_007502475.1:0-260 GCF_000475195.1 Diaphorina citri
TTAAAAAAAAAAAAAAAATGAAACAAACACAACATGGTGTTCATGAGAGTGGCGCGAATTTCAATTTTTGAAAACCAAAACCAGTAAAATAACAGCACGAAGAACTTATTTCATTAATAATGATGTTCCTAATAAAAAGTTAATAATGTTCATAATCATGCCCTAATCATTAGTGACTAATGAACCCGATGGTTCTCAAAATTTGAAATTCGCGCCACTCTTATGAGCACAACATGGCGGTTTGTTTACATTTTTTTAAG
>NW_007502476.1:0-260 GCF_000475195.1 Diaphorina citri
TATACCTGTTTTGTTTTTCTTCTCACCAACCATTTTGTTCTCAGCCTGTTTCTCTCTCTCTTTCGTTCTTTCACTTTCTTTAGCTTTTTATAGGTACAAGTCTAGACTCAAGTCTGTTTCTCTCTTTCTCTCCACCACTCTGTTACTACCTACCTATTGTACCCACCCTTAAGTCTCCCCTATATGTATTCAATTATTCATGACTACAAAGTACAGTATGGTGGGTACGTTTTATTTTGTTTATCACACTCACACCCAAG
>NW_007502477.1:0-260 GCF_000475195.1 Diaphorina citri
TCCATACTTGTCGATGAACCTATCTTCAAAGATAGGGACGAAGGTACCTACCGTTTTTCTTTTTTTCTATAAGGCTCCCGTGACATGAAAAACTTGGTGGAAGAAGGATACCCACTCTATGCTAAAGGATACTTGGGGTTGCTTGCTTTCCGTATTCGTGAGATAGGCATGGCACCTATCTCACGGTGATTGAAGGATTGGGGTTTTAAAACCCCTTTGGACGCCCAGAAACATAAATTTGGTTAAACCCACCTTAATCA
>NW_007502478.1:0-260 GCF_000475195.1 Diaphorina citri
ATTCCCGGCGAGGCCGAGGTTTTTTCGGCTCTGTGCTTGGAGTTCGGGGTGCACTCAGCCTCGTGAGGACAACTGAGTAGCTGCTTTAATTGAGTAGCGACCAGTAGCGGCATTACAAGTCAAAGAAACAAGCTATGATAAATATGATGATGATTGAGTAAATGAAAGACTTGTAATACTGTGATACTCACAAAGTTGTGAAGAGACTATTGCTTCACCACAAATAATAATAATAGTGCTTATTTATACTGCTCGCATAG
>NW_007502479.1:0-260 GCF_000475195.1 Diaphorina citri
CGCGCCTCTTTACCCTCACCTCCCTCCCTAGCTGATGACGTTGAAGGCGTCGATTCCCTATTCATATACCTCAAAACCTAATATAAACTAGGGATATCAGTGCGGACGACCTACTGTACGTAGTGTTAAAGCGCTTTAAAGGAAAAAAAAAGGACAATAGGGGTATTTTATTTATGTGAAACAAACGGAAATTTTTCCTAATCCAAAATATTCCACTGTGGTCACTTTTTTTATCCCCACCACAGTGCTTTTTGTACTGG
>NW_007502480.1:0-260 GCF_000475195.1 Diaphorina citri
GAGTAAAATACTTTGGTTTTCTCTCATTTCTTCACCATTTTTTCAATTAGAGAGAGAGAAAGAGGGAGGGAGGAAGAGGAGAGAGAGAGAGAGCGAGGAAGGAGAGAGAGAGGGAGGAAGGGAGAGAGAGAAATATCGGATATACATTAATTACCTAATACAAAACTTACAAAATAAGTTGGCAAAACTTCTCCTGACAAATTTAATGTCTTTTCGAAAAGACATTTGAAAATGAAAGGGAATTTGTAATTCAAGTTTTT
>NW_007502481.1:0-260 GCF_000475195.1 Diaphorina citri
AGTTTTTTTTTTTTTTTTTATACCTACTCCTACCTAGATGAATTCATTTTTCCCAGACATGATTTATTTGAGGTACAAACTGCAGGCATGTGTTCCATTCTATATCTACGATCTTCTAACTCATTTTCAAGTAGGAGTAGGTACTAGGTACGAGATAAAATAATATTACTTATGATATCTACAGAATGAAAGGAAAAGCATCTACAGAATGCCTCATGAGAGGACCGAGAAGAAAAGCAAAACGAAATGTTATTTTGCAC
>NW_007502482.1:0-260 GCF_000475195.1 Diaphorina citri
CTGATTTTTTTTTTTTTTTTTTTAATCAGCCAATAGGTAAAATTGTTCTGTGAAAAAATAATAATAATACTCAATTCAATTCAATTTTTGTGAAGCTAGTGTTAGCCCAACCTAACCTAATTGCCAATATAAAAAATATCGGATTAATCCAATCGGTTTAACTTAGACTCAATTTAAACTCTGATAATGGTCCTGGCCATTAAAGGAAGAGATTATTTTGTGATTTCTTTACACGACTAGCAATTCACTCTACAAGGGAA
>NW_007502483.1:0-260 GCF_000475195.1 Diaphorina citri
AAGTTCTAATATTATTTGTATGCGTACTACCGTATGTGTGAGTATGAGAGTAAGTTTTTGCAAATCATTTGCCCAAATTGAAGAATATTGCTGCTGAAGTTTTTACAATTTTCTAGAAAAGAATTAGCATCTTGTATTACACTTGTGAGTTCGTAAGGAGGTGAAGTAAGTAGCTTGACAATTAGTTAAATTCGGGGGGGACCCAATAAAATTACGGGAACCAATGACATGAAAAAAAGGTCAACGGAACCTAATGAGTT
>NW_007502484.1:0-260 GCF_000475195.1 Diaphorina citri
TTTTTTCCTCTCCCTCTCTTTGTCTTTTCGCTAGCTTTTGAACTAAAAGCTTTTCCGATATTCTGAACTTAACTTGTTGTCAACTTTCATATGTTACTCGTATACCTAATGTATTTTAACTCAAGTCTACAGTTTGCCTTCGCTTCAATAGGTTTGTATCTGTATCTTTCCCTGAAGGGGCTACATGATGAATTTTGTGTTAATAAAATTAAAGACGGCTCCTAAAGTTCCATTTATCAGGATTTTCCTTGGGCAAGGTT
>NW_007502485.1:0-260 GCF_000475195.1 Diaphorina citri
GACATCGATCGACGGCCGGTCGACTATGTGTGGACACAACTTTACGTTTCCACTGATTCACGTTCAGTGAAGGTATACACGGTTTCAGTGTGGCTAGGTCTTGGAACAACCCAAAGGGTTTGTCAATAATGAAATAAGGTATTAGATGCCTTTTTCCCCATGAAGAGTTGTTACCCCAATGGGAAGAAAAGAAACAGAAAGCCATATACGAGGAAGGAAAAGAAAAATGTGTAACGGGACGGTAAACATTGCATCCGAGG
>NW_007502486.1:0-260 GCF_000475195.1 Diaphorina citri
ATTTAGTATTGAGAAGAAGAAGAAGAAGCAAGGAGGAAGAGAAAGAGGAACAGAGGGAAAAAGAGGAAAATTAACTGTAGAAAGAGGAGAAGATAGAGGAGAAAGGAGAAATCTGATAAATGAATATTTGTTTGTTTGTTTGTGTGTGTGTTTGTGTTTGTTCGAACTTTATGCCTGGCCAAACCGCTCATCCGATTGCTATGAAACTTTGTCGACTTATTGCTTGCAATCCCGTGAAGGTTTTAGGCAATATAGGCTAT
>NW_007502487.1:0-260 GCF_000475195.1 Diaphorina citri
CCGAGCAAGACTACTAAATGGATGAGTGACATGAACGGCCATGCCTTAAGGATTTACTAGCAGAAATCCGGAGCGAAGAGACGGGTTTCGGCTAGTTTATAAATAAAAAATATATTGCCGCTGGCAAGGCCGGCTATGTGAGCTGAGTTAAAAAATAAATATAATGCGATCTCTGCCCACTGTTTTTTATGATATACAGGGTGACTCAGCGTTATTAAAATGATGCTACACGTTCAATTTTCAAGATAAAAGAGTGATAT
>NW_007502488.1:0-260 GCF_000475195.1 Diaphorina citri
TTTTTCGTCAGCCTCTCAATCAGCCCTACCTAAGGTGATTGCTTTGGGCTGATATTTGGTTTTGGCTACAAATTTTACGAGTGGATGCCCTTCGCACTCAACCTTTGCTTCGCACTGCAACCTGCTATTTCTTTAGCAAGGGAAATTCTGGCTGGTATACCCAAGGTAAAAATGATCAATCTAATCGAGTCAGACAATAGGTAGACGTAATAAAATTGATACCTGGTGGCTACCATATGGCCCCCGAGCTCATTTTTGCG
>NW_007502489.1:0-260 GCF_000475195.1 Diaphorina citri
GTAGGCAATAGACTAGACTTGGCTAGATGGAAGAACAGTATATTTCATTCATTTTATTTATGTAGGTCTAGGTATGTATCTGTGGCCATTATTTTGGCAGTTCCTAATCTGGAGGGAGTCTCCTGATAATACCATCTGCATCTGACATCATGATTTTTCCATGAAAGTACCCTGCGGCCCGACCTCCACACAGTCTCACACCAATATAATGAGCACACATCGCGTAACTTTTCTAGCTCGTTGTAACATCGATCAATTAG
>NW_007502490.1:0-260 GCF_000475195.1 Diaphorina citri
GTAGGTACATAGGTACTGATTTTCTCTAATCACTACGGGCTAAAAAATTCCCGGAGGGACGGACCCTGCTTGTTATAATTAACGCAGGATTTAGGAAGGGGACACCTTTACTCTTGAGAAAATTGCTGATCTTCACATTGAGAGAGTAGATGTGATTGTTAAATTCCACTAAACTCCTACGAGGAGGAACTAAAATAACAATTAATTTACAAGATTGGAATTTATCAATAATTTGACCAAGACAGGCCTCAGTAGATGAC
>NW_007502491.1:0-260 GCF_000475195.1 Diaphorina citri
GAGAGAGAGAGAGAGAGAGAGAGGGAGAGAGAGAGAGAGAAAACGCAAAAAAAAACGAAAGTAATAAAAAAGAATAATTTAATGAATTCTTATTTGAGAAAACTGGAGAGAGAGAGAGAGAGAGAGAGAGAGAAAGAATAATAATAAACAAGTATATAGTGGGAGAAAATTCAAGAAAAGAATAACAACAAAAAGGAGGGGGAGGAGGAGAAGAAGAACAAGGAAGAGGAAGGTAGAGAGAAGAGGATAATTTTGCTAAA
>NW_007502492.1:0-260 GCF_000475195.1 Diaphorina citri
TAATCAAAAAGGGCCTGATTCCGCATTAGACGAGCTATTTTAATCAAAAAGGGCCTGAGCAGGGTGAGGCTTTTCTTCCACAAAGCGTTCCCGTTTCGGGTTCAAATGTTTAGATGAGCTGTATTTCCATTTCGGAAACTGAAACCATTTCCCCTGTACAAGATGGAGCGCCATTTTGGATTTCCAATCGTTTAGTACAGGCGCTACCACGCCAAAAGAGGTGGAATGAGCTTCAGAAGAGGGCAAATCGTCTCAGTTTT
>NW_007502493.1:0-260 GCF_000475195.1 Diaphorina citri
CGGGGCGGTTTTTATCCTAAACAGATAAAGTTCGTTCTCTGAACGGCTATCTTTCTCCTATCCCGTCGTCCTTCCCTCTTCGCTTTCGGGACGATAAGACCTTAGAAATTACAGTTCCCTCTATCAAACCTCTTCCAAGAAAACTGCAATACTTTCTCATGACTAATATAGCGATTTAGTAATAGAGAGTAAAAAAAAATCGATCCTTTAAAAATTTGCATAAAGGTAGAACCCAATCCTATTCCATATTCCTAGCAACC
>NW_007502494.1:0-260 GCF_000475195.1 Diaphorina citri
GTGTCAAAGGTTTTCTTTGACGTCACCCGTTTGATTTACACAGGAGAGTATTTCTTGAACTCTGGGTTAACTGAAAACTCTATATGGTAAGATCGGGGAGCATTATTGGCGGGGGTTTTACCTTACATTCGATGACAAGATACCTGCCTCCTCACATGAACATCAGCCAGCCTGAGTGGGACCGGGAAAAGTCAGCGGGACGCGATAGCCCAGATAGTCACCCATAAGGATACCAACTACGCGTAACGTTAAGCAATTCA
>NW_007502495.1:0-260 GCF_000475195.1 Diaphorina citri
AGGAGGAGTAGGAGAAAAGGTAAAATTTCAAGGAGAGGAAGAAGAAGTACAATTTGAAGAAGAGAGATAGAATAAGGAGGAGTAGAAAAAGAAGTAGAATTTCAAGAAAAAGAGGAAGAAAAAAAAAAAAAAAAACAAGAAAGAAAGAAAGAGACAACGAAAGAAAGAGAGACAAGGGAAGAAAGAAAGAAGAGGAAAATGTGATAAATAATATTGTTCAGAGGCAAATAAAATCCTCAGTTAAGTATGTTGGTACCTAC
>NW_007502496.1:0-260 GCF_000475195.1 Diaphorina citri
TTTTTCAAGGTTTATTTTGTCTGTGGCTCCTCTTTTAATGTAGGTACAATGAATGGTACATACTTTTAATTCCCCAAGTAAGAAGGAAATTTTTATTACCTTTATAAGCGTGAATTGAAAGCTAGCCAAAAGATAATAAAAAACGATTGAAAAGACCATTGGGTCATAAAAGGTATTAAATGACAATAATTGAAATAAACCTGCAATTCCACGTCTCTTAAATCTTTTCTCTTGTCTTTTTTTTATGCGTTTTCAATCGA
>NW_007502497.1:0-260 GCF_000475195.1 Diaphorina citri
AATTCTCGCATTCTGATTGGTTCTTTCATTTTGGGTTGATGACTCATTGCTGCCATATCCATCTGGATAACGTATAGATCACAGCAGGAACAGACTCAGAAACTGGTTGCTCGCTAGGATGACTTGTAACCAAAAGTACTAACCATGTAGAAAACATCGGTCTGAACTTCCAGTAAGCGTCTTTACCACCTACCCGGAATATTTTGGACACCAAGGAGCTGCTGCGCCCACACTTCATTTTTGAATTACAAAGAACACTC
>NW_007502498.1:0-260 GCF_000475195.1 Diaphorina citri
TTTTTTTTTTTTTTTTTTTTTTTTACATTGTGAAAATTAAATGTCTCGGAGTTGGGTTGGGTCGTCGAACAATTTTTTTTTTTCATTTATTAATTCTGTTAAAAAAAAAAAAATATTAAATTTATTACTATTCCTTTTTTAATTACTTTTATTGTGCCACAGGAACGTTAAAAACGACTCGTAAATTTGTACCGTATCCTAGGTTTTCAAATGCTGGTACCTACCTACCTGTGAAAAAAAAAAAAAAAAAAAAAAGGGGG
>NW_007502499.1:0-260 GCF_000475195.1 Diaphorina citri
GTTTGGCCATGAGATCTCCTTAAATTGCCAATTTTCTTGGGAATAAAAATGTGCCTCTTCTTTACCTTTGAATTTTTTCTACTTCAGCGTATTACCTAGATGTTTTATGACTTCCCCTATGATTTTAATATTAGTGTTGTTGTTGACCAAATGGAAAATGACAATAACTCAAAAAATAAGGTGTTGGCCCAGCTGATTGGGAAGTATTGTGTCTCTTCTCACCCATCTGATGGGGGACATACTACGATACAGACCACATG
>NW_007502500.1:0-260 GCF_000475195.1 Diaphorina citri
AAGTTTCATTTATTTGTTGATAAAGCGTGGGCCAGTCCGCTAGTTTAAAATTGTATTTTCTACTCAGAAAAATATGGTACGGAAAAACTTGTGTTTCACTTTTTATGTTTTGAGAAAAGTGCTTGTTTCTTTTCTCCTTGATTTTCTTTTTCTGATATGATAAGATTATTTCCAAAGTCGGATGATGTGGATCCTCCACAACCAAAGGTTCCCCTCCCCCGACCTTTACTTCAACACTCCTCTTTACATTAGGATTGGAT
>NW_007502501.1:0-260 GCF_000475195.1 Diaphorina citri
AAATAATCTTTTCATTTGATATTAGTGGAGATGACAAAATTACCACGGATGTAATAGTAGTGAAGACGATAAAACAACACAAATTACAAAAGCAATATTAGTGGAGATGGCAATATTACTGAAGGAAATAGCATTAACGGAGATGCCAATTTTACAGAATTAATATTAAATTTACAGAATTGATATTGGTGGAGATGCCAAATTTACAGAATTGATATTAGTGGAGATGACAAAATCACTAAAGAAGAAGTAATATCTAC
>NW_007502502.1:0-260 GCF_000475195.1 Diaphorina citri
ATCAAGGTGTTTTGGTAAAAATAAAAAGTTTTATACACACCAAAAAACAAAACTGGATCAAAAAAGGTGAGTGTTCATCTTGGTTAGTTGGTTACCCAACAATGTTCTAAAAAGTCAGTAAAATAAAAGTGTATTACATAGAGGTTCGATCAGCTGTTTGGCTTCATTTTTCAGACATTCACATCAAAATCTGTTGTTTCTTACCTCCTTGAATGGTTATGCTGTTGCTGTTGAGAAAAGTTGATGTAGGTATTTCGTGT
>NW_007502503.1:0-260 GCF_000475195.1 Diaphorina citri
ATGGACATTATTTCGGTTTCCGAGTTTGAAATAAAAGTATAACTGTTATTTTTGAACTCTGCCTGGACCCAATTGTCATGGGCTGTACCATTTTTAATAAAATTGTAATTGATTTAATATGAGGTTTCAGTAAAACACTGGATTCCTTTATCCATTTAAACTTGAAAAAACTTACATATACCTATACACATTAAGGTAGACAATTGCTCTCGGAGAGCAGTGTAAATGTAGTTTAAGGATGTTATCAATCACAATGTGTA
>NW_007502504.1:0-260 GCF_000475195.1 Diaphorina citri
TTTTTCCTTTTTACTTTCATTTCTTTTAGCTTTTAGTGGAGGTTCTAGGAGTTCACACACTTGTAGGTTGTACGTACATTTCGTATGCTCGCAAGGGACCTCAGGACTCGAAGCCTGTCGTACAAGCCTAGTGTGATAGAACTGTTATGAGCTGTAGAAAGACTCGGCATTGCTTCCTTTACCATTTTGAATGGAACCATTACATTATCAAAAACAAGTCCTAACAAGTAAAGCAGGGATAATGATTCAAATGATGTGCC
>NW_007502505.1:0-260 GCF_000475195.1 Diaphorina citri
TAGAGAAGGTCGAGGTAACAAAGGTTATAGCAGATAAAACACCTGAATTAGAAAAGCTTGACGACACGAAACCATTAGGCAAGATCGATGTTACAAAGCCTGACGACACAAAGCAAGTAGACAAGGTTGTGGTAACAAAGCCTGACGACAAAAAACCAGTAGACAAGGTCGATATAACAAAGCCTGACGACACTAAACCAGTAGACAAGATCGATATAACAAAGCCTGACGACATAAAACCAGTAGACAAGGTCGTTGTA
>NW_007502506.1:0-260 GCF_000475195.1 Diaphorina citri
ATGTTCTGACCATGCGATAAGGTACGGTACCTTAAAAAAACTGTCAAGAGATAACGGCATCGTGTCAATTGGCTAAGCATCAACTGGTGCATTTAAAGTATGAATAACATTATTTTCTTTCATATAAATACATATTATGTACATAGTAAATTACATATGTATGTAGTGTATGTACTTGGTTTCTTAGAGGTGCCTTACCCCCGCGGGTCTACAGCGCCATGTTCAAGCGTCAACTTCTCAGCGTTCTCGAAGGCTATACC
>NW_007502507.1:0-260 GCF_000475195.1 Diaphorina citri
GACTCTTCTTTGCTTGTACCTTCTTAGTTAAGGTGTACTTTTCTTTTAAGAAACGGAACCGATTCTTATGGAGCTCCATGAATTTCCTATGGTTTAGTGTTGTAACGCCTAAAGAAGGGAAACGAGCTTCAGAAGACACACAACCCCGACCTAAGTTGTGACTTTACCGAGAACTGATTTTTTTTTTTAAAGAGGTTTGACAGAGGGAACTGTAACTGCCATGGTCTTATCGTCCCGAAATCCAAGAGAGAAGGAAGACA
>NW_007502508.1:0-260 GCF_000475195.1 Diaphorina citri
TATTTCAACTTAGCGATGCCCGACGAGACGAGAAATGGATGTTGTCTTGTCCAGTAAAAAGAATACTGTCGCAATACGCGCTCCCTGCTGTTTTTTCTGCTTAGGACAAAGTTTACCCCTGGCAGGAATCGAACCCACGACCTAGCGCTTACAAGGTAGTGGTCAAAGGAGACAAAGAAGGGCAAACTCACCAGAGAAGGGTACATCCCGTAGTAGAGTGGGCATGAGTCCCTTCCACAGACCAGTGAATCCATGATATT
>NW_007502509.1:0-260 GCF_000475195.1 Diaphorina citri
TGTTCAGAGACTCCACAGATGAGATATGTGTTGTGAAGTTGTTTCCATTGTGGGACCGAATGAAGTTACTTTCAATGAATTAGAAATCCAGTCATTCCAATGAGTTACAAATTTTTGTCTCTTTTAAGGGTTTTAGGTGTTTGGAGTTAAAGGAAGGGTTCTTTATTCAGTCATAATCATAAAAATTTGCAACAATTTCGCAATTCTCGTCTTCCTCTCCATTCCCCATCCATCTTTATTGGGATTAATAGAGCAATAGT
>NW_007502510.1:0-260 GCF_000475195.1 Diaphorina citri
ACAAAGTAGGAGGCCTAATAATTTTCTTGAAAGGGGATGGGGAGCTTTGAGCCGGGCACTCCCAGAATTATTACAAGCATCATGTACCTATGTACCAATGTACATGATGCTTGTAATAATACATACGTACATGATGCATGTAATATGGGAGCGATTCATGGAAATTTCAATTTCTCTTCATTATTAATGAATTTATTTAATTTTGACATCCTTTGTAAATACTTTTTTACTTAAGTTATATATAAAATGGATACTTACGA
>NW_007502511.1:0-260 GCF_000475195.1 Diaphorina citri
TTAACCCATTTGTTCCCACAATTATTTTTGTCACGAAAATCGTTTAAACTCACATATGTTGGTCAGTAGGCTTCCAAATGACCATAGAACCAAGTTTCAGAATTTTCCGACTTGTAAAAGCTGAGAAAATGCCTGGGTCGAAAACGACCCCGTGGGATTTAAAATGTACAAAAATAGGGAAACACATTTATTTTGATCAGAAACTCTTCTCTAGTTTTATTTTTAATTCTAAAAAAGGAACAAACTCTTAAAAAATACTA
>NW_007502512.1:0-260 GCF_000475195.1 Diaphorina citri
ATTGCTGTGTGCTTTGTGATTTGCTGCTCACTCCATTGGCACTTGATTGATGGAGCATTGTACATAGACGGCTGGATGCTGCGGCACTTCAAGGCTGATTGGGGTTGTATAACACTTTGTGCTTTACTAATCTAGGGAAAATCATAAGAATTTTAATCAGTAGGTTATTTCTGATTTGCAAGTATTTTGCAATCATCACTCCGTTGGTTTTAGATTCCTAGCAGCAAGGTTGAAAGCAACCCTACTTGTGATATCTAAGA
>NW_007502513.1:0-260 GCF_000475195.1 Diaphorina citri
AAGGTAATTGTTCCAGTAGCTGTTCAAAACTTATCTAACATTGTTGACCAACACTCCAACTTATCTGAAAAAGAAAAACAAGCTTTCACCACTGCCCTCCAACTTGTCACAAAACATAATTATTTTAAATTTGACGGTCAAACATACTTACAACAGGAAGGATGCAGTATGGGTTCCCCACTTTCTCCGCTCCTTGCAGAAGCATACATGGATGACTTTGAGACACAGTTCTTCAACTCCACATCTCCTCTCCTGCAGAA
>NW_007502514.1:0-260 GCF_000475195.1 Diaphorina citri
AGTGTGTTTCTACCTTTAGCAACACAGACCGATACAAACAAAACACAATGCTTATTCCCTTTTAGGATTGTTCTACAATCTACAAGATCCAAGACCGTACAGTTGACAATGTTGACAAAGATTGCATTTCCAAAAAAGTGTCAACAAAGAAACATCATGGTATACGGTTCCACCTCTCAATGCAAGGTGATGGATTCACTCAGGGGGTATCTTTCGTTTCCTTAACACTTCTAATATTCTACTTCCTCTTCATGCTGATA
>NW_007502515.1:0-260 GCF_000475195.1 Diaphorina citri
AAAGTGAAGCAGTAGGTATTCGTTTTCCATAAGATATATTAATCCAGGCTCAATTTAAACCAATTTTAAAAATACCGATTTAAAATCAAAATAACAATAATTGTGTTTTATTTTCATTTCAGGTGATTGAGGAAGATCAAGAAGAGGAGAGCACCGACGACCACATCGACTATAAGAAATATTCCAACTACTGCATTCAACAATATGGCGGCACACTTAAATATTCCAGACCCAACCATCACTACAACAAATTCAACAGT
>NW_007502516.1:0-260 GCF_000475195.1 Diaphorina citri
TGTCGATTCTTAATCGTAATTTGTCAGTCATATCAAAAGGTCCCTAGTCGGGCTGGGGGAATTTAAACAGGGAGTAGACCAGCTTAATCTGGCTGGGGGACTTTAAACAGGGAGTATACCAGACTGAATTTCCCTATAGCTAAAGAAATAGCAAAGAGTGAGTGTGTTCTTTTTAGAAATTTTACCCCGACTCTTTTGAACAACGGACAGATATCATGAGATGTGCAAGGTACAAATTATTTATTAACAAAATCGCAACG
>NW_007502517.1:0-260 GCF_000475195.1 Diaphorina citri
AGAGGAAGACCATCTCATGTCTGTTGAGTGGTGACTTGATTATGACCTCCCTGTTCCCATTTACTCCCCCCATTGTCAAGAAACTACTTGGATGGAAGAAAGGTGATGGAGAAGACAAATACAGTGAGAAGGCTGTCAAGAGTTTAGTGAAGAAACTAAAGAAAAGCAATGGCTTGGATGAACTAGAGAAAGCTATTACAACTCAGGATCCCAATACCAAGTGTGTTACAATTCCTAGGTGAGATTTGTAATCCATGGTT
>NW_007502518.1:0-260 GCF_000475195.1 Diaphorina citri
TTTTATATCAGTACTTTTTTGTGGAGGGTAACTCTTGACGTTAATTTTTTAACACGAAGTGTTTTTTTGGGGGGATAGGAACTTACTTAACCATATTTTTTATTATTTTCAATTTATTTGCATGAATAGGGGGAAAGTTTCTCTTACATTTCTCTATAGTTTCTCGAGTTATTTCTCCTGGTTTTTTTTTCTCCATCCCATATTGTTTCACTTTAACAACTTGTTCGCTAACGTTAGTTTTGTTTTCCTTCAACTTTGTA
>NW_007502519.1:0-260 GCF_000475195.1 Diaphorina citri
TGTTCAACACCAACTTACCAGTGGATTCTAAACCTGTTGTAAATAAAGGTGCAAGATTATTCAAATGCTTGATTGAAGACTCGGTCACTTTGTGAAGCTCCATTTTAACCATTGGGTTGTATGGGAAACGAATACTATTTCACTTTTGTTGAAGTAGTATCCGTTGTGTTCGTTTTCCATATTCTTTTCCATTTGTTTTCCAGTTTCCATTCGTAGTAGGTATTCGTTTTCCACACAACCAAATAGTTAAGATTATTCAA
>NW_007502520.1:0-260 GCF_000475195.1 Diaphorina citri
GCATTTCTCCCCAATTCGTTGGAAAAGGTCACAAAATCCTTGAGCAAAATGGCCGGCCACCATCATCTTCCCCATTGTTCATATTTCTATTTCAATAAGAAAAGAACCCATTATAAGATTTTCTAAAGATGTTGTTAGCCTTAACTTCCCCTCCTTTTCCCGTGTCCCCAGTTCTCCCATGTCTCGGTGGTGTAGTGGTCAAGACGCTCGCCTGGTAAACAGGAGGGTGTGGGTTCAATCCCAGCCGAGGTATGGAATTT
>NW_007502521.1:0-260 GCF_000475195.1 Diaphorina citri
TCCTGTGGACAGGATGTGAAAGTTGTAGCACACTTTGAACTTCGGATGTTCAAGATTTGAGTTCAAAGGAAAGAGAGAGGATCCCTGTGAACCCTTTTTTTTCCGAAAGTTTCACCTCGCCCAAATTGAGTCCCAATTTTCGATGGAGTCTGAGGTTGCACAGGACGCCAAAAAATTACAATCAAAGGATCAAGGACATTTCCAATATTCCTTAAGCCTGGTATACAGGTTTCGATTTATTTCTCACATCAAATGGTTTG
>NW_007502522.1:0-260 GCF_000475195.1 Diaphorina citri
GAGAGAGAGAGAGAGAGAGATTATTTCCCTTTGTACCCTACGGGCAGTCCTCGTATAATCTGCATCGTTTTTGTCTTCTTTTATCTCTCAAAGTTACGATATACCCCTATGCACACATGATTATTATCATCTAAACATATTCAAATATTACGTGTAGTACATAGAGTATAAATATCCATAATTATATGGTACCTACGTGTTGTATGGATGTAGGTATATGGGTATGGATTATGGACATACATACCTCCTTCATGTTATTT
>NW_007502523.1:0-260 GCF_000475195.1 Diaphorina citri
AATGTTGACTCTCCTTTTGCTTAACTGAGCCTTAGGTGTACCTATGGGCAACTGCCCCATAAGATAGGTTAAGCTTATACGAATCTCCATTACGAAGGTAACCATTTGGGTAAGTATCACAGCAATACTGGCAATCCTGACTTTGGAAGCGGTTGCTTTGAAGAGATCTGGATACCGATTATCCAACTATCCATATGTTTATTTGCTTAACCATAACTCTGATTTTGGAACCTTGGGCCCCTATTTTCTCAGGGAGGTCT
>NW_007502524.1:0-260 GCF_000475195.1 Diaphorina citri
AGTCTAGCGGGAAAGCGAAGAAACTTTCTCCCGCCCAAGCTACAGCGAATCAAGCGCTAGCGACTCAGGCGCTATCTACCGGGAAAGCGAAGAAACAATCCCCCACCCAAACTACAGAAGCGCAATCTAGCTCGAAAACTACTCAGGCGCTTCCTAGCGGGAAATCCAAAAAACTATCCCCCGTCGCCCAAGCGAATACCGCGACACTCGCGCTATCTACTGGTCGACGCAAGAAGGCCGCGACAGTAGACGCGACAGTT
>NW_007502525.1:0-260 GCF_000475195.1 Diaphorina citri
TACTGTAAAATTATTGAAGATTCCAAATAAATACCAGTCAGCTGTGAATAAACCCACGTACTCTTGATTACCTGGCGATCGTTTTAACCACTACACCACCGAGGTTTAGGTTGAAAGATTCTCGCACCAGGGGCATAAGCCTGAGCATCAAAAGAAAACTCTCTACCCCCAAAAAATTCATAAATTAGTTTAGTTGTAAAGGTAGAAAGTACAGCAATTCTAAATAGAAGCCATGACAATGAAAAAGAAAGCTCATTTTT
>NW_007502526.1:0-260 GCF_000475195.1 Diaphorina citri
ATACTATTATCTGTCGGGGAAAAGACTCGAATTTATAAATTTGACAGTTCCAAGTTCTACATGTCTAATTTGGTTTTGGGAGCTCACAGCATGAGTAGCTGATTATGAGATTAAGAAATAGGCATGCAAGATATTCCCGACACCTGTACCTATTTATTCAAATATGACAACTTTTCTAAAGAACTTATTTAATCACCCCTAAAAGGGATTTAGCTAAAAATCTGAGGAGCGTCAAAAAATCCTGAGTATATCCTCTCAGT
>NW_007502527.1:0-260 GCF_000475195.1 Diaphorina citri
AATGAGGAGTGGGGAGTGCAAGTCTTTCGTGGACCAAGCTACTGGTCGACCCTAAAGATATCCAAGTTTCAAATACTCGAAATGGTGAATACTCCCTCCTTCCCTCAGTCACACATCTTCATTGACACATCTCATGTTTGAAATCTTGAACATCAAAGAATTCATTGATGAGACGTGATGGGAAGATTGCATTACAACTTCTGCCTTGATAAGAGAGAAAACATATATGCAACACTGGCTCTCAAATCTCTCAATCCACT
>NW_007502528.1:0-260 GCF_000475195.1 Diaphorina citri
AGGTCAAAAAGCGCTCAACATCCTAAAAATATTGTCCCACCCTGTATGGGGTCTGAATAGAAAGTTATTACTTAGAATCTATCAAGCCTATGTTCGCCCTATTATAGACTATGGGTCCATCCTGTATGATTCTGCGAGTGATAAATTACTACAGAAACTAGAACCTGTGCAAAACGCTGCCTTGAGATGTATCATGGGCGCTTTTCGTTCCTCCCCTGTGTCAAGTTTACAAGCAGAAAGTGGACAAATGCCTCTGAAAT
>NW_007502529.1:0-260 GCF_000475195.1 Diaphorina citri
CAGTACTGGATTGCCGCCCGGGACGGACTTTATCCTGAACGGATAAACGGACTTTAACCTTCCTTCTCTCTTAGATTTCGGGACGATAAGACCTTAGCAGTTACGGTTCCCTCTATCAAACCTCTTGGAAAAAAGTTCCCAATTGATCAGTGAAGTTAAGTAACGTAGTCGGTATCTCTATGGATTACCATATTGGCGATCGCGTGCTGGCTTTTCCCGGCCCTGAGGACACAGCAGTGTGCCAGGCCAAGTTCAATTTG
>NW_007502530.1:0-260 GCF_000475195.1 Diaphorina citri
ATAGGAACTATTCGGTGAGATTGGAAGTGGAAATGCCATCTCTTGAGGGAAATTTATTATTTAATTTGCAAATGGATCCCTGTATTACGGTTTTTAATCTCATCTGTAGACCCGTTTATCGTCATATAAGTAACCTACAAGTACCTAACAAGTAGCCACGGTTGTAAGGTAAATTGATTTTCTTCCAATACCGAAGGTTCAATACAAATTTATCAATCATTTAACATAGCGCGTCATCACCCGAGGTCCAAACGGTATAT
>NW_007502531.1:0-260 GCF_000475195.1 Diaphorina citri
CAAATATGAAATAGCAAATATATTTTATTATGTACAAGGGGCATTAAAACTCAGGTCATTTCTAAGAAATGAATAAAATAAGAAGGTCAACTAAAATGAATGAAGGTGATTTCATCAGAAGATTATAATAGACATTATAATTTCATAGGTACATTTAAATAACCAGGTTTATTTTCTCTAGCAAACAATCAGGTTACATTTTTATTTTATTTTTCGTTGTACTCTAGATTTTGTAGGTGTATAATAGGTGAAAATCAATT
>NW_007502532.1:0-260 GCF_000475195.1 Diaphorina citri
TCTTTAAAATTTGGCTTTAATAGAGGCAATTTCCCTGTATTACAGGACTTATAAGTTTCATGAAACGGGGCCCAGGGGATAAAAATAATAAAAATAACAATATTTTTTGGTACCTACCTGCTTACCTACCTAAATGGTAGTTAAGTTGTTCCCTCATCTATGTATATTGTATATACTAATTAATATTTATTCTAAAACAACTTCCGGGTATTGTCCCGTGACGTTATTTTCAATCTATGTACCCCATCTACGTTAGATAT
>NW_007502533.1:0-260 GCF_000475195.1 Diaphorina citri
TGGTAAAGTTCTCTCGCCATATAATGTATTTACTCTTGCTATTTCATAATTGGTGTTTCTTGTATTGTGGACGTTAATGTTGTGGACGTTTTCAGACGTTATAAATGGACGTTGTGGACGTTATTGTGGACGTTTTCTTGTATTGTGGACGTTAAGAAGAAGAAGAAGAAGAAGAAGAAGAAGAAAACGAATAATAATAAAAAAGAAAGGAGAGGAAAAAAGAGTTGAATAAAGAATCAAAAACACATTTGCCAGCAATG
>NW_007502534.1:0-260 GCF_000475195.1 Diaphorina citri
TATTAACAATAACAACTAATATTGCACAGCCAAAGTGCTGGATCATGAGGTTTCTTCCCCTTGAGTCTTCTGAGTAGGGATTCAACATCAAGAAGATGGACGACCTCGATGTTTTCATGTTCCTGTAGCCTTTTTTGGAGAGCTAAGGCAGCTTTTTGTATAACTTCTTTTACTGTTTTGACACACAGATCACGGTGGAGGTTGTCGTTACATATATACCAAGGAGCATCTACTATGCTCCTAAGTACTTTGTTCTGGAA
>NW_007502535.1:0-260 GCF_000475195.1 Diaphorina citri
TTTCGGCTTCCATCCCGAAGGCCTCGGGTTCGATTCCCTGCAGAATCGAAGCTGTCGAAATTTTTCGGTACTCCAATTGGAGTACGGGGTACAGAACTAAGTAGCAATTTATAATGAGGAGCGCAAAGCAAGGGTGACATTAGAAGAGTCAAGAGTGATTTGTTGATAACTGGAAAAGTATTGGTAGTAAAAGAGACATTTAAGTTATTTAAGAAATGCCAATGCTATGATACTCATAAAGGTTATGAAGAGGCTCTCTG
>NW_007502536.1:0-260 GCF_000475195.1 Diaphorina citri
ATGTAATAGACATGATGCCGCATCCAAATAAGTGACTCTAACCTCTAACCAGTCTAACCCAACATTAGGGATCTACCTATAAAATCAAAACCAACAACTATTTACCCAACTAATAAGATTTTAAATTCGGCAGGTAATTTAAAATTTGGTCATACTCGTATGGGTATTACGTAGGTAGGTACCTACCCAATCTCAATGGCAGAGGTGAATGTACCGTCTACCGTCACATCAGAGGTGGGTACCTACCAACTAGGTACCTA
>NW_007502537.1:0-260 GCF_000475195.1 Diaphorina citri
TCGCACCTTGTGGGCATCGGACGATTCTCAGGCGAATAAAAAGTGCGAATATCATTAAAATGTGAAGATTCTAAGAACGAAGACACTTAAACTATTGCCCCGATGCAGCTAAAGGAAAATCACGACCTAATAGAAGAAATAAATATATTTTTTTTACTTTTTAATTCAATAAATAAAGAAATTGAGCTCACAAATATTTGAAATTGTTTTCTCACGCGGCTGTTTCATCCGAAGTATTTTGTGCTCGTATTTTAAAAGTA
>NW_007502538.1:0-260 GCF_000475195.1 Diaphorina citri
GTTACACCTTTCAATTACTTGGAGACACTTTGAATTTCCAGGGACAGACACCAGGGCTAAAGACCTCAGGTCAATTTTATGAAATGGGAACCCCCAACTTTCAACACACCATAAGAAAGAGCCTAAAACATACAGTTCTTTAGTAAAAGGTTGAGTTCGATCCCATAACCAGGGCCGGAGCTGTGGCTATTTTAGGATTCAAGCCTGACATATTATTTTTTTGATGGGGGAACCTTCAAAAACAATGAAGGCATTCTGGA
>NW_007502539.1:0-260 GCF_000475195.1 Diaphorina citri
CTGGAATTTGAAAAGAAAAACATATAAATCAAAATCCTAGGTAAAAACATAGTATCTATATCTAGTTACAGGGGAACTTTGACCAAACGGAACCTCAATATCAAATTAAGGGGAAAAAATGTAGGTAATTTGTATTAAGCATACCTACATAATTATGTAAATGCTTGTGACAAATGTCGTTCCCCACTTAATAATCACCCCTATTACGTTAAAATTTATGACTTGACCTAAAATAGAACCACCAACCTTCAGAATAAACG
>NW_007502540.1:0-260 GCF_000475195.1 Diaphorina citri
CTATCACACCTATGTTGATCTTTTGTTGACGCCATCTTCTCACTTATAATTAACTTTTATTTTTATGCAAAATGCAAAAATGATTCCATAAAATTCAAATCCGTTGAAGAGAAAAGAGAAGAAGAGTGTTTTAGGAATTTTGGACATTTTGGTGTCTACTAGTTGTCCTGAAAGGCTACCATTACCAAGTTTTAAATCCCTGAAAGCAAAACTCATCCATCATGGGTTGTGATGGAGGTACCATTCCGAAGAGAGATGAG
>NW_007502541.1:0-260 GCF_000475195.1 Diaphorina citri
GAGGGAGAAAGAGGGAGGGAGGAAGAAATGGGAAATGAAATGTCAAAAAAAGTTTGACAGAAACTCCTCGAAAGCTCAGCAAATATTAATATGGCAAGCGAGAATGAGAATGCTATCCAAAACTCTTTCTAACCCTAACCCCATTCGAACATACAAGATACATCTTATATTATAAGAACAAGCACTCATTCACATTTCACACACTGATCGCTCTATCTCGAGAACCACAACACCTAGAAAGCTGAAATTTGGTAGGAATA
>NW_007502542.1:0-260 GCF_000475195.1 Diaphorina citri
GATTTAACTGCGATTGCCCTAATTTACAGTAAGTAAGCTTCGGACTTAGTTCCTGGGAGTATAATAAACCTCATGAAAGTTGGATGTGCTGGGCTGGGGATACATTGCATATGGTAGATATCTAACGCTATCATGATAATTTCGGATACGGACTTCTTAAGTTACCTAACCATGATCTTTTTTTTTTCTCGAAACTTCCTCTTTCCGACTTAAAAATTGATAGTGATGAGCTTACCTAAATATACATATTTACCCAAATA
>NW_007502543.1:0-260 GCF_000475195.1 Diaphorina citri
TGTGCGAGAGTTTGCTGAATTCCAAACAATCTAAATCCAACCACTTGATGTGGGTAACACAATGCACAATGAGTGTGTGTGGATTTTGATTTTGGTGAATCGAATTAGATTTTCAGTGTGAACTTGTCCCTTGTCTCATTGCCAGACTGTCTACAAATCTATGAACCCAATGTCAACGACCTGGCGTAGATGTTTTCCTCTTTGGTTTGAGCAAGTTCTCCGCTGCTTATCTAGAAAGGTAACAAGCATTGCTGCTCTAC
>NW_007502544.1:0-260 GCF_000475195.1 Diaphorina citri
TGCAAACTTAACTTTAGTGTAGGTATATCTTTTCATTACTACTACAATTATAGCAATTAAAAACCAAGAGAAACTTTTATTTCTCGGAAATTAAAGAGAAAAAAGTTCGCTTTTTTGGGAGCTATTAAAAATGCAATTTAATTGAACCCAAATTCATAAGCCCGTCTTCCAACGCCTCAAGCGTTCAAAGTTCAAAATAATTGAAAGAGCAAATCGATTTGCGTTTGCACCATGCGTTTATGCTATCCGCTGTGCGGAAT
>NW_007502545.1:0-260 GCF_000475195.1 Diaphorina citri
GTACCTACCTACTTATTTAGTAAAGCTTATTGCTCAATTGCCAATTTCAAACAACAGAACAATGGAAAAGCTTAAGAAATTCATTCTCAATGTTTTGCGAAAGCAACTCCATGATGTGCAACATCCTTGTTTCAAACTCAAGAGGGCTTGAACGTTTTGTGTGCTTTTAGCTGAAAACTTCAAGTAATTATGACTATGATGAAGGTTCAAAGTGTTAAAATAATAAATTAATGAATATTTATGAAATTTGAAATGTTTGT
>NW_007502546.1:0-260 GCF_000475195.1 Diaphorina citri
CTCTTTGCATTTTGCATTTTTCATGCTTTCTTTCTCTGCTCTCTACATTTTTCATTCTCTACCGTGTTTTCTTTCAAGATAGGGTTTATAAATAACCTCTAAACAAAGAATACCTAATTATAACCTAATAAATCTAATGATATTACCTACCGGTAGAAGATTCCGGTTGGGTACCAAAATCCTACAAAAAAAACTGTAGCCACGGACGTGTAAAGCGAAGAGAGGAGGATAGGATAGGGGAAAGCCCAGCCGTTCCTAGA
>NW_007502547.1:0-260 GCF_000475195.1 Diaphorina citri
CGACAATTAGTGACCCCCAGTTTTGTGATATAAGGTCAAAATACCGATCCCTGTATTCGCGTATGATATGCTAAGACGTGTAGTTTTACATAAGGAACATGTTTACATTTTATGATAAACGTATGTAATAATACATAAAGATGTTCTGTACGTAATAAGAGCACACACACAAGTGCATGCTCATAGCAAACATAGACCTCACTTTCCAGGGCTGTAGGTTGGAAGGGAGGAGCACAGCGTTGTAGAAGGGAATATACCCT
>NW_007502548.1:0-260 GCF_000475195.1 Diaphorina citri
CGATCAGTGTGTGAACTATGAAATGTGAACTGTGAAATGTGAATGAGTGAATGGATCTCGTTCTTATAATATAAGATGTAGTTTTTTTTGGTACTTGTTCAGAAGTCATGCTGATGGAAAATTGCTACAAAAAGGACCAGCACAAATGAGCAGTAACCAGAGTTATTTCTAGGGTTAGATTAAATTAGAGATGGGAAAAGAACGTACGAACGAACTGTAGGAACTTGTTCTTTGAAAAAGTTCGTTCCTGAACGGAACTG
>NW_007502549.1:0-260 GCF_000475195.1 Diaphorina citri
TTTTTTTTTTTTTTTTTTTACAATATAAAAATCTTTTGTTTTTTCGGTAGCTACCTAAGAGCTCTGCATCTCTGACTTTCCTCCTCCTCCTCCTCCTCCTTTCTTCTTCTTCTTTTTCTCCTCCTTCTTCTTTTTTCTATGTAAAGTAATGGAAACTTGTGAACAGAAAGAAGTGAAAAAAAAACTTACTAGGGTAAGTGTACCATTTATTCGCCCACCTAAAAAACGTACCATTTATTGGCCCACCTGCCCACATTTAT
>NW_007502550.1:0-260 GCF_000475195.1 Diaphorina citri
AGAAATATGCTAAAAACTCGTATATCGATTCGATTATCGATACTTAGGTATTATCGATTCTTAATATCGATTGTTGTTAGGAAATATCGAAAATGTTTGTTTATGTTTTGATTGTGATTTTTCCTAACCTAACTTTTGTATCTTGGAAAATCTCGTGCTGGATGTCTGGAAAATAAAAAGGCTAAAAAGGCCATGTCAACTTTTGAAACTATTGTTTTATTTACTGCTCTCTGCTAGATACAGTTTGAAATAGTCAAAAG
>NW_007502551.1:0-260 GCF_000475195.1 Diaphorina citri
AAGAATATTCAAGACTTCAATTTAAAGTCAAACAAAACAAGTATATAAATAATAGAAAACAAAGTTAACTTTCACTTGAAAAAAAAAGTTTGAAAAAGTAAATTTAAAAAAGGGGGGTCCATTTCTAAAGTACCTATAAGTTGTTTAAGTGTATCAAGAGAAAAAGGGGGAGAGGGAGAAAGAAGAAAAAAAAAAAACTATATGAAAACTCGATTTTAAAACAAACAGTATAACATAACAATGGTAATCTAATCATGGTT
>NW_007502552.1:0-260 GCF_000475195.1 Diaphorina citri
CAAAACCTCTCCCTCGCCCGCGTCTGTGGGGGGCAGCACGGGCCTCAGTTTTGCCAATCCTGTGTATGAACCCAACGTGCAAACCGGACCTACGTATAAGGTAGGTTCAAGCTCAACATTATGTAATGTAATGTAATGTAAATGCAGTTTCTTTGTGTTATTATGTCACAAGTTTGGTGCTTACTGCAGCATTGTAGGATTTTCCCAATATCTCAATAATCCTAAAATCAAATGTTTACCTACCATGCTGGCACCGGTCG
>NW_007502553.1:0-260 GCF_000475195.1 Diaphorina citri
CGGGCTTTTTGTGAGGAGGCCCGATAACACTCGGTAACGCTCGAAGCGAGTGAGCCATTTCGGGAAGTCGGACGAAAAGTCGTACGCCTCGATTGGCGTAACATGCATATTGTTCGGCATCGGAAAAGTTAGATAGATAGTTAGATATAGAAAAACGATCCCACCGCTGCCACCATGTTTCATGGGTTTAAGATCTAAGATCGCAAGAGAAAAACTTCTGTGGAGTGTGGTCCAGTGCAAAAATTAAGACTGACTTTATT
>NW_007502554.1:0-260 GCF_000475195.1 Diaphorina citri
TATTATTTAAACTTTGTAAATTAATTAAAAATAGAAATCTGTACAGAAAATAAAATGGCCGAGACCTCAGTCTGAGTTGGAACTTGGTTTAAGTATCTGATTGGTTGATTTTATAATCTGGATTTAAAATTCAGCCAGTCAAAAATCAGTTTAAATCTTATTAAAGCAATCTGATTGGTCTATTTTTAACTGGATTTAAATTTAAGCCAACCAAAAATCAGTTCAACTAAAATCTGATTGGTTGATTTTTAAACTGGATT
>NW_007502555.1:0-260 GCF_000475195.1 Diaphorina citri
CTGAAGCTTATAGTGTAGGGACAGACAGACCCTGGATCCAGTCAAAGTTCCTACATGGTGATTTTTCAAGGACTTTATGTTTGATCTTAAGACCGGGGGTAAAGACTTTAGATCTCTTAAGATCAGGGAGTTTCAGGAGTGACTGGAGCTCAGGGGTTTCAGGACTTTAGGCGTGACAGACTTAAGTTCAGCCCTGAAGGACACTAAGTGGCGGAGGGAGAGAAAAGGGAGAGGATGAAAGGATGGGAGTGGATGAAGAA
>NW_007502556.1:0-260 GCF_000475195.1 Diaphorina citri
ACAACAACAAAAAAATGCAAAAATTAATACGAAAGGACACATTAAAATAATGATAAAATAAAATAAAACAAAGTTAATGAGAATCGAAAAAAGTTCGAATCTCATTCAGGCTACTTTATAACAACATAGGTCTTATCGTCCCGAAAGCGAAGAGAGAAGAAAGACAGGATAGGAGAAAGCCATCCGTTCCGAGAACGAACCCTATCCTCATCTAGCATGATCTAGCGCTTACAAGGTGCGCTAACTAGGTTGGATTGAGC
>NW_007502557.1:0-260 GCF_000475195.1 Diaphorina citri
GCTCAGATTTCAATGTTTATATCTCAACATAGGTTTATTCAGGCGCAAATTACCCAAAACATTAAATCATCACAGCAAAAGAACTACAAATGAATCTGTTTGAAATTTGAATTAATCAGTAGAAAAGAGTATTACAGTGAAAGGTTGCTCAGATTACATAACATTTATTTCTCAACAAGAAATTTTTTCAGACGCAAATTACCCAAAAATGCAAATCATCACAGCAAACTTTCAATACCTACTTTGAAAGATAGAAGCAG
>NW_007502558.1:0-260 GCF_000475195.1 Diaphorina citri
TCAGACAGA
This sequence comes from Diaphorina citri, assembly GCF_000475195.1. Lineage (NCBI taxonomy): Eukaryota > Metazoa > Arthropoda > Insecta > Hemiptera > Psyllidae > Diaphorina > Diaphorina citri. The sequence continues at coordinate 10 of NW_007502558.1, forward strand.
TCGTTCTCGAGTTATGTTCAAACAAACACGCAAACAGAATTCTTCGATAGATTCGAACTTCGCTCGTTCCAAGAACGTCCTCAAGAAATATACCTACCACCTCCATAAACATCTCATTCTCCAAGAGATATACCACCTCCTCCTCCTCCTCCTCCTCCTCCTCTACCTTCATTTCCTCCTCCTTCTTCTTCTCCTCCTCCTTCCTAGTCCTCCTCCTCCTTCATTTCCTTCTCATCCATCTCCTTTAAAAA
>NW_007502559.1:0-260 GCF_000475195.1 Diaphorina citri
ATTCGAACATCAAATATTCTTTAAACATACTAGATGGAAGAATGAAGAAATCCCAAGGATATGGAAATGAAACAAAAAACTTGGAACACAACAATACCAGAGATTAGTAATAACCATGAATCAAATATAATAATGCTGGAGAAAAATAGGTCTAGTACATAAAAAGATTAAAAAGAATGAGAAATACGTGCATACAGAACTAGAATATCTCGAAACTGCATTATATCGTCGTGGAGATGGCATAGTTACGTATCGTATGG
>NW_007502560.1:0-260 GCF_000475195.1 Diaphorina citri
TTATTGTAAGTTATAGATAATTATGTTTTTCTTTAGATTGAATTTTTCAATATGTACATAAAAACCTATTAATTTGTTAAAGCAAAGCTTTCACAAATGTCCTTTTCGAAAGGTCACGACTTTTTTTTAGAAGCGATATGACTAATCACGTACCTTGAAGCTTGAAGGGTGCGGGTTCGACTCCTTAATCCATATGGAAATTTCGGAGCGAAAAAAAGACATTTTTTGTAGAAATTTAGATACCACTTCCATTCACCTGG
>NW_007502561.1:0-260 GCF_000475195.1 Diaphorina citri
GATTTCAATTAGTTCTCATAATGTGTTTACCTACTTGTGAAACCCAAACCTTAGTGGTGGTGCAGTGATTAGCGCGGTCGACTCTGGATCTGGAGGTTGGTGGTTCGATACCAAGACAAGTCATAAAATTTAGCGTAGTGTATTAAGCAGGGAACGACATACAAGCATTTATGCTTGACACGATTAAAATTCCTTTTTTTTACTTTTTAGTTCATTCTGGGTGTACATTGGATTCTCGTATGTTTACTTCTGGAGTTAGA
>NW_007502562.1:0-260 GCF_000475195.1 Diaphorina citri
GGTATAGGTAAGGTTTACACAAAAGCTCTCAGTTCACCCTGTACATTCTAACTATCGAGTTTTGCGTTCGTGCAAATAGGTGCACCTTGTTTTATCTCATAGCATAGAATATAGATTTTATTAGATATCAACTCTGGGTATTATTAGATTATAGATTTTGTTAGATACGGGTATCAACCCTGGGTAATAGGTATCTCATTAAAAAATTCATGAACAAATCCGCGTTTAGAGGAAGATAAGAGATTTTTTATTCGACGATA
>NW_007502563.1:0-260 GCF_000475195.1 Diaphorina citri
CAAAGTCAGAAGCCATTGTCTTTTTTTTCTTCTTCTTTTTCTTCTCCTCCGCTTCCCCTTTCTCCTCTTCCTCCTCCTCCGCCCCCTCCTCCTTCTCCTCCTCCTTTTCCGTCTTCTTCTTCTCTTCCTTTTCGTTTTTCTCCTTCTCCTCTTTCTTCGTATATTTCCTCTCCTTTTCCTCCTCCTCCTCCTCCTTCTCCTTGTCTCAGCACTTTTTCTCATAATTTGTGTTTAACTTTCATCAGGAATTCTCTTCTCTC
>NW_007502564.1:0-260 GCF_000475195.1 Diaphorina citri
ACTCTCTGTTTAACGTCCCCCAGCCAGACCCACCCTCCAACCTAACTAGGGTGGGCTATTTCAAAAGTTCATAGAGTCGTATAAGCTTAACTCATCTTGTGGGGCTGTTTGCCCATACACCTGAGCCGCAGAGTGGACTTTTTGTGTTTGGAGTTAAGCTAGCCTTATCTAGAAACGAATTTTCCCACGGCAGCAAATTTGCTCATCATTTTTAACCAGAATTTCACTCCGTTATCTTTTATTATTGACAGATAAGCACA
>NW_007502565.1:0-260 GCF_000475195.1 Diaphorina citri
TGTTGCATTTATTTTTTACTTTGATTCGTCTGGCTAGGGGACGTTAAACAGACGTTGGTTAGGGGACGTTAAACAGAGAGTAGACTATCGTCTGGCTGTGGGACTATAAACAGAGAGAAGAACAGCCAACCCTAACCAGGCTAGCTAGCTGGAAGTTCTTCAAAGGGTTCTCTCTACTTTTAAATGAATTTGATGGCACATTCGTTCTCTTTTGACAAAATTTTTGATGGCAAATTCGAGGAAATCAGGCTGTATCTCGC
>NW_007502566.1:0-260 GCF_000475195.1 Diaphorina citri
TGTAAACCTAATGAGTGGGTAAATATTATTTCTACAACAAATGGGTTTGTAAACAAAGTTTTTCACGTACAAGGAAACAATTTTCTAATTTCTATTAAGGAAGGTAGGTACATTCATACATTTTTTTTTTCCTTTTTCAATTTGTAAGCAGGTGAAAGAACCCATTTTGGCCATATCTTACGTACTTGTTAACTTTTCCTTCCATAGAATATGCACTCGGTTTCTAAACAGACTGGTGTGGGTTCGACCCTAGTCTAGAC
>NW_007502567.1:0-260 GCF_000475195.1 Diaphorina citri
AACCGTGTCCAAAAGCTTGGTGCAGTCAATAGATCCCCTGATAAGATTTTGAAGAAATCTAGTATCAGCACGAACTCTTCGATCGCTCAGACTCTCAATATCAACCTGACTCTGAGGAAAACGAGTAGTGGAATACCACAAAAATCTCTTTTGAACCCTGTCCAACATGTCACCATAGACATTATAATAGGGTGACCAGATAACGCAGGCATATTCCAAAAGGGAACGGACAAGAGACAAATAGAGAAGTTTAAACGAGT
>NW_007502568.1:0-260 GCF_000475195.1 Diaphorina citri
ATTTTCATTAAATGACGTTTAAAAAAATTGATGGAAAAAGAAAATTCAATACAAGACCCATTACAGAAATATATCTATGCACTTAAATGAAGAGATGTGTACCTACTAAAAATTTCAACTCCGATAACGCTCCGCCATCATCAAAGTTGTAAACCTGAGGAACAAAATTATAAAATTTCATCCAAGTAAAAACCTTTTAGTAAACTTCTAGAACTTTACAATTTGAATGATAAAATATATTTATTGATTAAAAAATTATT
>NW_007502569.1:0-260 GCF_000475195.1 Diaphorina citri
CTTAAACACACTCAGTACCTTAAACACATTCAGTACCTTAAACACATTCAGTACCTTAAACACACTCAGTACCTTAAAGTCAAAACTCAGTACTTTTTTGGACTGTACTGCACCTGTAAGCCGTCAAAATTTGCTTTTGTCAGCTATTACCCAATTTTTTTTTCTCGCGTACCGCTGGAGGGTCTCTTGCGTACCCACGGTTGAGAATCGCTGTGATAGAGGGCATTTTAACTGCTAAGGGCTAAGGTCTTATCGTCCCG
>NW_007502570.1:0-260 GCF_000475195.1 Diaphorina citri
AGTTTATGTTTTTTTTTTTTCATTTGGTTGGTAGCGCTCATTAGCGTGTTGCCAGATGAGCGTATTTTTTTAGTAAATGAGCGTATTTTTTACTGCACGAAAGAAGTGAATTCCAAATTTTCAGACGACTGTATTTGTGTATTTTGCTATTTTGTGTCTGTGAAACTTATTTTACATTAAGTATTATTATTATTATTCCCCCCCCCGAAAGGAGGAAAAAAAATAATAATACAGGAATATTCAGCATGATACGCAGGAAA
>NW_007502571.1:0-260 GCF_000475195.1 Diaphorina citri
GCATATTACATTTTAAATAAAAAGACAATATAATCCCTACTCAATTGTAGAAGGGGGGGGGGATTCTTATGCGCCTCTCCAGAGTTTGGATATAACGACCAAAAACGGCCGGTCCCTTGGAGCTTGGAGGTCGTTATAAGCGAAAAACACTGTAGGTACTTGTACCCATCTAGGTATACCTACCTACGATCCTACATACCTACCTACATCATTCTGCCAACACCACGCCAATGATTTATGTGTTGCACATTGCATATTTT
>NW_007502572.1:0-260 GCF_000475195.1 Diaphorina citri
ATTTTCTCAAGGCACAAAAATGGCTCTTCAGATGGTATATATTTTCTCAAGGCACAAAAATGGCTCTTCAGATAGGATATATTTTCTCAAGGCACAAAAATGGCTCTTCAGATGGTATATATTTTCTCAAGGCACAAAAATGGCTCTTCAGATGGGATATATTTTCTCAAGGCACAAAAATCGCTCTTCAGATGATATATCTTCTGGGTAATATTTAACGGTGGACGCAGAAAGTCACCAACATCGAAGTACTCCAACAA
>NW_007502573.1:0-260 GCF_000475195.1 Diaphorina citri
CCATCTCATAAATTTTAATCTCATCCTCTCTTAAAGTAGGTATGAACTTTTTTTCTACCCGTACCTGAACCCTATATTTCTCCCAAGATTACTAGGAGGAAGGGGTGGGTATTACAGTCGTGGTTAATTATTACATAACAATTACTAACCGGTGGTGACTGCTCCCCTTTCTTTATCCCCACTCCCCTCTTTCCTTCCATATGCCCCCTCCCCTCTCTATTCCTATTATATTGACAGACGTCAACCTTTTTTGCCTATTT
>NW_007502574.1:0-260 GCF_000475195.1 Diaphorina citri
CAGTACTGCTGCTCAGTGCGAATGAGAGTGAGAGAGTCGCACGTAGGGTCTCCAGATCAAATTTTTAAAAAGTAGGACATTTGGTTCCAAAAACCCGGACATTCCATCGAAAAGCCGGACATTTCCCAAATTTCAAATTTATAGTTTGCACCAGTGCCCAGGATGCAGAGAACACTGCATTAGCATTTGCCTTACTTAAGTTACACACGATCGTTCTTCTTCACATTCCGATGAAAGCAAACATTTTTACTGGTTTTGTT
>NW_007502575.1:0-260 GCF_000475195.1 Diaphorina citri
TACTTCCTGTAATAATCGCACTAAACCACTCCGAAAATCTCAGTTTGTAGTTAACCAGCAAGGTACATTGGATGGGTAGCCAAGGAAACAATGGTCTAAATCCCAGGAGGCACATTAGATTTCTAGGAGAAAAGAATGAAGTAGGTGCCAAAGGAATTAATTAGGAAAGGAGGCCATATCTAAGAGGATAATCTCAAAGAATGTCATTCCTCTCTCATATTTTCACAGAATTTCCTCAAAAAAAAAAAAAAAAAAAAAAA
>NW_007502576.1:0-260 GCF_000475195.1 Diaphorina citri
AAAACACGTAAAGAACGAAAAAGAAATCTCCCAAACCCATCTTCAACAATAGAAATAACAGAAAATAATGAAAATGGAACCAAATATCCACAAGAAAAGAGTAACTCCTCTCAAGCAATACAACTGTTTCAATCAAGGAGAACGACACTTCACCTGATCTCAATGGATCATTAGACAAGAGAAATATTTAGAAATGAATCAATCACAATACTAGAGGAGGAAATCAAACCCGACCCGGACACTAACTAATTGAGACACCA
>NW_007502577.1:0-260 GCF_000475195.1 Diaphorina citri
TTCCTATTCCTCCTCCCTCTTCTTCTTCTTCTTCTTCTTGACTTTCCATGGACTCATTCTTTCTCCTCCTCCTTCTCTTCCCCCTTCTTATTCTCCGTTTCCTTTCCCCCTCCTTGTCCTTTTCCTCCTCTTCTTCTTCTTCTTCTTCTTCTTCCTCCTCCTCCTTCTTCCTCTTCCACCTCCTTCTTCTTCAAATAAACTCGTGTTTTGTTTACTCATCTTCATCCATTGTTTATTTTCTCTCCAACATAGCAGAGGTT
>NW_007502578.1:0-260 GCF_000475195.1 Diaphorina citri
TTCTCACATAAGCTTTTTCTCTCTGAATCTTCAATTAAATTAAGATACTCTGTATTTGTAAGAACAACTTATCAGCGACGTTAAAATATCTTAATATTGAGACAAAATTCGCACCATTAATCAATCATTCAATTAAGAATCCTTATACGAGCTGATAACAATAAAGTACTTTTCACTCACAAATGGAATTAATTACATACTCTTTTACATATCTTTATAACTACATATGTAATTCATGTACCTTAGTACATAATTAGTTT
>NW_007502579.1:0-260 GCF_000475195.1 Diaphorina citri
AATTTCAAGCGAAACATTTTGTTTGAATTTATTTTGACCATGAAATTGGCTCTGTTTCGTAGGAGGAGTGGAATAATGTGTGTTTACATAGATAGGTAGAGGTAAAAACAATACTGAGCAAATTTGAACATAGAATACCTGATTGCTCAGTAATATACCTGTATTAACCCTTAAGTTCATAGCGTATCACATATGATACATGAACTTCTCGGTACCACTGCTGCGATCTGTTAGACTTTTTTTGAAATTTGTTGATTCTG
>NW_007502580.1:0-260 GCF_000475195.1 Diaphorina citri
TACATATTGGGGATAAGGAAGAGAGAGGGAGAAGGAGAGAGATGGAAAATGTGAGAGGGAGAGAGAGTGAGAGAGGAAGAGTTTGTGTGTGAGAGAGAGAGACATGTACAAGAGGTTAGAGAGAAGAGTGTAATTTTGGGACGGAGAGAGAGAAAGAGAGATGCAAAAATGTGTGAGAAAGAATGAGAGAGTGAGATGGCGAGTAAGAAAGGGAGAGAGAGAGAGGGAGAGAGAGAGAGAGAGAGAGAGAGAGAGAGAGA
>NW_007502581.1:0-260 GCF_000475195.1 Diaphorina citri
AAAAAATGTTAAAAAAAACTCAAAAAAAAAAAAAAAAAAAAAAAAAAAAAATCGTTAGGTTGTAGGTTTATAAGTTCCTAGCTTAAATCTAATACTACTTATAAGCACATTACCTAGGTAGCTCTTATAGGCTTACTCATCTAAAAAGATCAACTCTTAATGGAGTTAATATATTATATGTCACCAAGGGCCCATTGTTGTATTTTGGTTATTTTCCTTCCAGTATAACAAGGTGAGGCTGAAACATCCAAAACAGTTCC
>NW_007502582.1:0-260 GCF_000475195.1 Diaphorina citri
TCGAGCAGGATAAACAAGGTATATTCTATTCTATTCTAGGTCGCGGTTTCGATTTCCTGCGGGGTCCAAGTTTTTCGGCTCTGTCCTTGGTGTTCGAGGTGCACTCAGCCTCGTGAGGACAATTGAGAGCCTCCTTTGATCGACAAGAACAGTGTAAAACCTGCCTCGGTGGTGTAGTGGTCAAGGCGCTCGACTTGTAAACGGGAGGGCCTGGGTTCAATCCCAGCCGAGGTATGGAATTTTATCCCCAATATAATTTG
>NW_007502583.1:0-260 GCF_000475195.1 Diaphorina citri
CGCTGGATTCAACACAAGTGACATCATTTTCCCCATTGGATATTGCTCGACCAGGATTTACGCCAGTACCAGGAACCCTAAACAGGAATGTCTGTACATTTGTCTTATCAAGGAGTCAAATGGTCATCCTAGGTAAGTTAGACTAGTTAGCTTAGTTGGTAGTGCGTCTGCCTTGTAAGCGCTAGGCCGCGGGTTCGATTCCCGCCCGGGGTAGGATTTTATCTTAAAGGGATAATGCTCGTTCTCGGAACGGCTGGCTT
>NW_007502584.1:0-260 GCF_000475195.1 Diaphorina citri
CTCCCCAACTTTTCAGAAATGCAGTCCGATCGAATTTTGAGCGCCGCAGGCGAACTTTTTCAAAAAGTATTCTCCTGATTGTAGCTGAACACTAAAGGGGTCAATTTCCATTTTCCATGACTCAGTGATAACTACACTGGTCTTGCACGCGGCAGAGCTGGGTTCAATGCCCAGCGGAGTCAGTCAGACCTTTTTTTCGCATGCAAACTGTTCTACTTTCATGACTTGTTGTTTAAAGGACCCACTCAGCCTCTCAAGAA
>NW_007502585.1:0-260 GCF_000475195.1 Diaphorina citri
TTTTCTTTTCAATATCCAATCACATACTTATTCTGGGAAATGTGTGAGGTGTGAGGATTTGTTTCTGGGGTGAGGTGGGGGCACAGGCCTTTTTACTAACAGGGTCGTAGACAGGCGCTGAGGGGTTCCACTCTTACAGGCAATGGAAATATTCGTACGGACGTAGGTATTGTACGTAGAAAGAAAAACCAGCTTCTCGCCCAGGGCGGTATTTAGGATGCCCGGGCCCCCCTCGCGAGCCTCATTTCTCTCCTTTACTG
>NW_007502586.1:0-260 GCF_000475195.1 Diaphorina citri
TAAAGGTCCTTCGGGCGCCTAGAGGTAATTCGGTAGCTGAATTATTTCCAATCCTAATAATAATCTTCTATAATTTATATTTTTTTATTGTTTCGACTTGGAAGCAGTAATTCTGTTAAGTCATTGGAGATAAAATACTTAATATCTTTGAAGTAATCTCCTGCATACAAATTACTATATTGGGTATTTACAGTTCCAGAAGACTTGCCTTGACTTGGTAGACAAGTGGAGATATATAAGCGATGGACATTCGACGTAAA
>NW_007502587.1:0-260 GCF_000475195.1 Diaphorina citri
ATGCACACATATACTCATACGTTATGGATTTTCCATCTAAGGAGAAAATGCAGTATGCATTGCATGTGAGATACAACATTTAGACGGGAAGGAATGGGAAATGCATCGAATACAGAAGAGAGGAGAGGAAAATAGAGAATATGGTGAAGAAATGGGGGAGTAAAGAGGAGGAGACAAGAGACAGGAGAGAGAATACTATAAGTTATGCAGCTTGGAGATATCACTGAAGTTAAGCAAACTATGTGCGTGGTTGATATCCG
>NW_007502588.1:0-260 GCF_000475195.1 Diaphorina citri
AAATATTTCTTCAGTACCCCAGCAGGATATCACTCCTTGGCACTGATTAGCGGTCAAGATCTCATCTTTCTCCGGCATTTCAGTTCCAGATTCCAGAATCAGATCAGAAAATTCAGAATCAGAAATCAGAATCCAGAATCCAGATCTAGAAGTCACCTAATCACAAGAGTAGTCTATAGTTTTCTCTCCTTTTCATCCCTTTTGCAACTTCTAATATGAATGTGCTCATTTTCTTCTCAAATATTAGATTAAACACTGTA
>NW_007502589.1:0-260 GCF_000475195.1 Diaphorina citri
AGTTTTTTTTCAATTTTTAAAAAAAAAAAAAAAAAAAAAAAAAAAAAAAAAAAAAACTATTTTTCCATCTCTCAACATGATACTTGATACGGAAATATAATTCTCGGTATAATAAATAATTTGAGAAATCTATTTTGCTTGTAGCATTTTGTGAAAACGGGAGGAAAATTTTGCTGTGAGCATTTTTTTAGAAAAGGTAGAGATTTGAAAATGTGAAAATTGAAAATACAGCGCATTCTGCATACCTGGATTTAAATTTC
>NW_007502590.1:0-260 GCF_000475195.1 Diaphorina citri
TAAATCTACGATTATTTCCATTATGACAATTTTCAAATGGTTCTCACTTTCGGAGTAAAATCGCTCCAAAGGACAATATCCAAGGAAGAGGAGTTAAAGTCGTATTGAGCAGTCATAATTCACATTCACCAGATGTGTAGTGCATCCACAACTTCAGCCTATAATATCGATCCCACTGCATAACAGTTCTAATCGTGATGCTCTCCAAAGCAAATAATCTTCTTGCGAACCGAATCGAAATGGAATGTTATCGATTTATT
>NW_007502591.1:0-260 GCF_000475195.1 Diaphorina citri
TCCGGATGGGTGATTAGCTAGGAATTTGCGAGTTTCTGGCTTTTCCCGGCCGCACTCAGGATTGGTGAGGTTAACCTGAAAAGGCGGGTAGCTTGTCATTCGATGGGAGGTAAAACCCCGTAGAACCCCGTAAAATCCTTGGCAGTTATACAGCGTTAAATCAATTGGGGTAAAGTGGATTGGAACACATCACATGCCTTCACGCACACTGTATTAGTCAAGGGTCTAAATTTACCTTGCCCTTGGGACCAATTTGAGGA
>NW_007502592.1:0-260 GCF_000475195.1 Diaphorina citri
ATAGTAGTAGCCTACTGCTGGAGTAAAGGGACTTTTCAGTCCTATGCGAGCAGTATAAATAAGCACTATTATTATTAGATATTATTATTAAGAGCGCGAAAAACTTTGAAACTACCGGGAATCGAATTCGGTCATAAAATAAGAAGAAATAAGTAGAAGAAAGACGAACAACAACAAGAAAGAAAAAAAAAAGAGAAGAAAACGAAGAATAAGTAGAAAAAGAAGAAGGAGAAGAGGAATAATATGCGAAAAATTTGAAG
>NW_007502593.1:0-260 GCF_000475195.1 Diaphorina citri
AACATTTAAACTCCTGTCACCCTAGTTAGCTTGGATGGCAGGGCGTCTGCCTCGTAAGCGCAAGGGTGCGGGTTCGATTCCCACCCTGGCCGGATTTTATCCTGAACGGATAAGATTCGTTCCCGGAACGGCTGGCTTTCTCCTATCCTGCCTTCTATTTCTCTTTGGTTTGGGGACGATATGACCTTAGCAGTTACAGTTCCCTCTCTCGAACCTCTAAAAACAATAAAACAAAAACAAAGAGGCTCAAGTAAGATATA
>NW_007502594.1:0-260 GCF_000475195.1 Diaphorina citri
AAAAGTAAAAATCAATTTGACGGGCGTCATTCATCTGAACTTGCATGACGTTCCCTGACCGTTCCGTTCGTTAAATTTGTAATTTTGTATTTACAGTCCTCGTCTTCCCTTTCCTCCCTCTCCCTTTCTTTTCCTCCTCCTCCTCCTTCTATTTTCCCTCTCTCTGTTTACTTTCCTAGCTAATTCTCCCTTTTTAGCCCGTCCTTCCTTCATTAAATTACAATAGTAATAATAAAAGGTATAAGGGGCGGGCTATTGTA
>NW_007502595.1:0-260 GCF_000475195.1 Diaphorina citri
TAAGTAAATGCAATTTCTTTGTGTTATTATGTCACAATTTTTGGTGGCCATGGCTGCATTAGAGGATTTCCCAAATAACTCAACCTGAGTCTCCCACATACAATGTGCAAGGTGAGTACAATGTCCACTACATCAAGGGATCTGACAATCACAATTTGAGTCTAGGAATCCATTCTCACCTATTCATAATCTCTTTTTTAACTGTTCCATCATCATCTCGGTACTCAGTCTCAGGGAAATATGAAGCAACTTCTTCCAGT
>NW_007502596.1:0-260 GCF_000475195.1 Diaphorina citri
CTAAGCACGGGTGGGGTTTATTATTTTTAATTTATCTTTTTCCAATTATTTTACAAAACTCTTTTCCTTTTCCTTGCTTTTTTCTGAACTCATTCTTCATCTTTTCCTCCTCTTCCTCCTTCTCTTCTGCCTCTCCTTCCTTCTATTTATTCTCCTTTCCTTGCTTTCCTTCCGCCTTAGTCTTCTTCTCTCCCCCGTTATTCTTTCTTCTTCCTCGTCCTTACAATTTTATTCATATTACTCGTTCCGTAAAAAAAAAA
>NW_007502597.1:0-260 GCF_000475195.1 Diaphorina citri
CCATACCATACAGTCTGCAGTTAGTGATTTATGTACCATGAAAGTTATAATCTCACAGTAATCACAAGTAACTTATGAACGTTTGTCGTTTGTGCGATGTGCAATAATTACCTATGCTTCAGTTGAGACTGCACTGACAGTTAAAAAATAAAGTTCCATATCATCCTCGTAATAGTATTTGTAAAGGTTAGGTTCAAGTCGGCACCTAACATACTTGTTTGTTCCTTCTGACTGTATTCCATAGTGAACATAAGCAATAA
>NW_007502598.1:0-260 GCF_000475195.1 Diaphorina citri
GGTAGGTGCATGGGATCAGTAAAGTCCATCGTTTTTGAAGTCGAGGAAATTTTGTGTGAACGCCCGGAAACTATTTGTCTATGCAATGTGCAAGTAACATCGAATTTTTTGTTAACATTGGCTTAGCTAGATATCAATGTACCTACCCTACATAGTTCCTGTCGATTCCTGTGGTAGAAATTTATGATTATTATTTACTTTTTAATAAATTAATTGTTATTTTTGTTTTTAAGGTAGGTAATCTTTGTTTCTTTTTTTTT
>NW_007502599.1:0-260 GCF_000475195.1 Diaphorina citri
AGCATTTTGCGATCTGAGGCCCAGGCTTTCTTGCTTAAAGTTTTCAATATTTTGGATTTCGAGAGGCAGGATTTTTTGATGTTTTTAACGTGGGGGGACCAATGCATTTTTCTGTCAAATGTAAGTCCGAGGAATTTGGTTTCGTTTACTACTTCGATTCTTTGTCCATACATTGTGAGGGTGATATCATCATTAACATGTTTATTTTTCCGACAAAATAGGATTGATTTGGTTTTCTGAGGAGAAAAATAGAGTCCCGT
>NW_007502600.1:0-260 GCF_000475195.1 Diaphorina citri
CACACGATGAGACTAACGGTAACCATGGCAACGCCCACACCTGTAACAAAACACGTGGAAATTAACAACCTGTAATAAGTAATAAACAGTTGGAAATGAACAACCAATTAGATAATAGGTACCACAAGGCAGAAAACATGTAGTAGAGAGTGTAAGACATTATGACGTTGTAACAATAACGAATAGGACTGAAAAGTCCCTTTACTCCAGCAGTAGGCTACTACTATTAATGTGGTTAAATTCTCAAATTATATTGAGGA
>NW_007502601.1:0-260 GCF_000475195.1 Diaphorina citri
ATTTTTTTTTTTTTTTAGACTTATTTTTAATGTTTAATTATTAGAGAATTTACTGAGTAGATAAACTCCAGTAAAGGTACAAATAATTGGACATCACAAAAGTTAATTTTTGTAAAACATCAAAGGAATAAGTTTGTATTAACTTATTTGTTGGTACACACACTTGGTAAAATAATTCAAACACTAGAAATGATTTTGGGTGAGTAAAAACACTTGGCTTTGTGTTTTACGTATATTTTTATTAAATTACATTTGGATCC
>NW_007502602.1:0-260 GCF_000475195.1 Diaphorina citri
TTTTTTATGTTCCCCCGCTAAAATTCACAGTATTTTTTCGTTTCCCCCCGCAAAATCTAGTGTTTTATTTCCAATATACCACAATTTTATTCGTACCAAATTTTAATCCCGCAATAGAGTTTTATTTTATTTTTTTTCCCCGCATACGCATAGTTTTTTTGTTCGCTAGATTTTATTCTTTTTCGTTTTTTCGCATTTACCTATAGCCTCTTTATCACGCAAAATTTTAAAAACCTATTATTTTCCGTCCTTTTTGTTTC
>NW_007502603.1:0-260 GCF_000475195.1 Diaphorina citri
CTACTGAAAATTAAAAAGATTCTCTAATTTTATTTATTAAAAAAAATGACGAAGAGGACGGCAACCGGCAACGAAGATTTTTTTCTTTTTTTTTTACGTACCTATTTCAGTTTTTCAGTACCTACTTTCAGTTGGTGTGGATCGATAATGTTACAAAAGCCTTCAATAACTCGTGCGTGAATGGGTAGGTAGGTAGGTATAAGATTCCTAACTGGAAAGACAAAAGAACCTTCCAAAACATATCAGGCGAACAAAAATCC
>NW_007502604.1:0-260 GCF_000475195.1 Diaphorina citri
GAAGAATTAGAGTCAAATAAAGTGTGAAAACGAAATGTTTCAAGGTGTAGGGTCTCTCGGCCCAATGAGTTTACCGAAACTACCTCGGACGCTGCTGGAGGTAGAAACATACAGGGTGGGACAGACAGAACTAGTGGTTCGGTAACGAAAAAAAAGGATTAATAAAGACATTAAAAAAGTAGATAGAAGAATGTTAGTGATCCAGAATGTGCTATGGGCTAAAAGCTACCCCCCCCCCACTCCCCCCCAGGAGAGGCAAA
>NW_007502605.1:0-260 GCF_000475195.1 Diaphorina citri
ACTAAAAACTGACCATCGAAAATTTGACCCGATTACATTACTTTCCTTCCTATAGGATAAGGAAAGTAAAAAGGGAACTTTTCGTTGTCATTATTCAGATTTGCTCCATTTCCTTGACCTGATTCGCAAAATTCCTTATTCCATTCATAAATTCATATTGTCCACCCCGCCTCGAAATTTTGTTCCATATTTTTTTTAAATTTGGGTCACTCCATTTTGTTTGTTGTTGTTGTTGTTTTTTTTTTTTTTTTTTTTTTTTT
>NW_007502606.1:0-260 GCF_000475195.1 Diaphorina citri
TCTCTCTCTCTCTCTCTCTCTCTCTCTCTCTCTCTCTCTCTCTCCAATAATCCCATTCTATTGTTCAGGATTCTATTATAGTTTCTATTTTTAGACAGATTCCTTCTTCCATCCAACCTAATGGAAGTGATGGAATGCCTTCCCCTTCCCCTTTCGTACCTGTTTTAGGGGAGGGGAGGGGGAAAAAAAGCTGAAGGTACGTTACAAAATGTAAAGGTGGGATCACACGAAACCGTCCGACAGACCGAGGTCCGTCAGAC
>NW_007502607.1:0-260 GCF_000475195.1 Diaphorina citri
GTCAAACCACTAATGTAAATTTTGAATGATTAGGGCAAAAAATTGAAAATGGATTTAGCCTTGTTTCTTACATACCAGGCCTTTGGGTTTTGGGGCCCAATATGGCCCCTTTTGAAAACGGTTCACGAACGGTGAGTCCATTTTTTAAAGGTTTTTAGCAGCCGAACCAAGTTTTTCTGTCCTTTCCAACTTTTAAACAAATGAGTCAAATGACCGATTTAACGACAAGGGGGCTACGACTTTCTGTGCCACCCTGTATA
>NW_007502608.1:0-260 GCF_000475195.1 Diaphorina citri
AAGTGTTCGTTAAGAACAAACAAAAACAAAACAAAACCGGTAATAAGTATAAGAAGGAAACAGTAGCGATCGTTCACATTGATAGGAAAACCGCGGAAATCGTGAAACAACATGCTAACACTAGCGAGGGTATTCACTTGTCTAATATTCGTAGACCTACCGTTCCAAAGAACTTCCCTTCACGTCCGTTTGTTTCAGGATCGGAATCCTCTTCATCCTCTTCCCATTCATCATAGGATACACAAACATCACATACAACC
>NW_007502609.1:0-260 GCF_000475195.1 Diaphorina citri
TTTCAACGTCAATCACAGAGAATTGTCTGGGAGTGACAAAGTGCTGAGCTGAATGTAATGAATGCGCTACTATTAACCCCCGGGGGTGAACAAGGGATGAGAGAATACCCTTAAACTTTAACCCCAAAAGTCCCTCTCTTCGGGTTTGGAAGGTGATAATAAGTGATTATGTACTTTCATTGATTTTATTTATCATCAAAGGACGTTCACCTTTTCCGTCAGCTTATAAGTATGATAAGTACATTTATCTTCTTTTCAAG
>NW_007502610.1:0-260 GCF_000475195.1 Diaphorina citri
AGAATGAACCTTACCTGTTTGCAACAAAAAACCGCCCGGGACGGAAATCGAACCCGCGACCTAGCACTCACAAGCTGGACGCGCTACCCTTCACGGTAAGCAGACTGGTGAACTGATGATTTATGATTTTAGCGGGCAAACCGATAAACGGATAAAGCGTTGTGCAGTTCTGACACTTGAATATCACCATCATACATACTCGGAATGAATTCTTTACTTTCGAGAAAAGAGGGAACATCCTGAGGGAGTTGTGTTAACTT
>NW_007502611.1:0-260 GCF_000475195.1 Diaphorina citri
GTTTTTTTTTTTTTTTTTTTTTTTTTTTTTTTAGTAAATATATTTTCAATTTCAATGAAATAATTGAACAGTTCTATTCAGGAAGGGCCTAGAATTAAAAAAGGTTTACTTTCAGTTTCAGTTTTTCTTCTTCTTCTTCTTCTTCTTTCTCTTCTTCTTCTTGTTGTTGTTCTTCTTCTTCTTCTTTTTGTTAGAAAATTAAAGTCTGATAAAAAGTCGTTGTGAGGTCTGACCTTCCGTTTGACCCCCCCCCCCCCCCC
>NW_007502612.1:0-260 GCF_000475195.1 Diaphorina citri
GTAGTGTATAGGAAAGAAAGGACCTCTATAAAAGCTCAAAATTAGATTTTGAACCTCTATAAATGTTCAAAGTTAGATGTTTGCATATTCTGAAAATCAATAGTATTAGAGGCTTTACAGTCGTCAATACAAATTAAGAAGTTAGAAATTGAAAAGTTAATATTGGATACGAAGCACGATGCACGAATGAATGAATGAATGTTGTTCGTACAATGTTAGGCTGTAGGCACTGCAAAAGTTTCATCCTCTGAAGAACTTGC
>NW_007502613.1:0-260 GCF_000475195.1 Diaphorina citri
GAGAACGAACATTATCCCATCAGGATAAAATCCGCCCCGGGCGGGAATCGAACCCGCGGCCTAGCGCTTACAAAGTTGTATTGTTCCTGCAATGACCATAGTAAGAATAAAAAAGTTCCAACAACGGGTATTAGCCAATCACAGCTAACCATTTGCAGACTCTACAATCTCAAGGACAAGAGGCAAAGAGGAATGCGTGTATGGTAGAAAGTGAAATTTTGAACCACCAAATGGAGGCTTATGAAGAAGAAGAAGAAGAA
>NW_007502614.1:0-260 GCF_000475195.1 Diaphorina citri
AAAAATTCATTAAGTAGGGGGAAAAAAAAAAAAATCAAGAGGATCAATGGGGGAAAATGTAACTACTGAGGTTTTATCGCCCCAAAATCCAAGAGAGGACTGGATAAGAGAAAGCCAGTCGTTTTGAGAACAAACCTTATCTGTTCAGGATAAAGTTTTCCCCGGGTGGAAATCGAACCCGCGACCTAGCGTTTACAGGAGAGGCGTGCTACCCTCCAAGCTAACCAGGCTGGTAAGTTTTTTTTTTTTTTTTTCAAATA
>NW_007502615.1:0-260 GCF_000475195.1 Diaphorina citri
AAACCGCGGATACCGCGAACAAACCGCGGATACCGCGAACAAACCGCGGATACCGCGAACAAAAAAAAAAAAAAAAAAACCAACCGCGAATACCACGAGCAAACCGCGAATAGGTGACTTATCACAGAAGAATCGATGAGGACCTTCCACTTATGAAAATGAAGGGGAAATGAGTAAATTATGTCCAAACCAAACTTCAAACCTATGGTCAAAATGTAGGAGAATCCTCCCCTCAACCCCCTACATTTCCCCTGACCCCC
>NW_007502616.1:0-260 GCF_000475195.1 Diaphorina citri
CCCTCCACCTCCGTTTAAAGGGTTGAATAACGCTTTTCCCGTTTTTCTCTTGTTTCAATGGTTGTGTCTTGAAAATAATAATGATGATAGTGTTTATAATACTAAAAAATACCAATTATTAATATTATTATTTAGTTTTGAAGTCACGCAATCTCGTCTGGCTTTTTTCTCTCTCCCTCCCCCTCACTCCCTCTCTCCTCTTCTTCCCAATCCCTCCTTTCCCGTTTTCCTTTTCTACATTTGCCATTCTTGGCTCGACA
>NW_007502617.1:0-260 GCF_000475195.1 Diaphorina citri
AGGAAAAGTCAATAGCATTCTGGAAGCTACTGAATTGTGAGTACCCATCATCACACTTGCCCCATCTGAGGCAAATCCTATGAAGTTGTTGTGGGGAATGTTGTACTCTTCAAATATTACAAAGGCAGAAACAGCTTCAAATATTACAAAGGTAATAAAGGTGTGACCACCTAAATATAATATGTTGTATCTCCGGTTTCGGTCGTTCGATTTCGACGATCTTGATGTCTAATGAAAGGCAACAAAACAGACAAGTTTTT
>NW_007502618.1:0-260 GCF_000475195.1 Diaphorina citri
CTTCCGCCCCCATTTTGTCCCTTCATTTCTTCTTTATCCCTCCCTTCAACTCTCTCCCTCTTTTTCCATTCCTTCGTCCCCCATCTCCCTCTCTCCTAATCTCGTTGTTTCTCCTTCTCTCTCTTCCTCCTTTCTCCTGATTCAATTCTATTTTCCCCTCCTCCTTCTCCTTCTTATTCCAAGTTTGAAAAAAGAGCATAAAAAAAAGTAGAAAGAAACTCAAAGGTCATTTTCCCCTCTCTCCCTTCCTCTCAGAGGAG
>NW_007502619.1:0-260 GCF_000475195.1 Diaphorina citri
TCTCTCTCTCTCTCTCTCTCTCTCTCTCTCTCTCTCTCTCTCTCTCACTTTCTATCTTTATATTTGGTTCTCTTTCTTTCTTTAGTTGTTTCTTTCTCTTCCTCTCTCCTTTTACCTCCATTCCTCTCCTCTGGTTCATTACAAAAAAAAACTTAAAATTAAAAGGCACATCAGTGAAGCTGTGCCCTGTTTTCTGGTACACCTTGTATGGCAGGGGTTTTTTTAGGTCACCCTGTATATTGGATCTCATATCCTTTTAC
>NW_007502620.1:0-260 GCF_000475195.1 Diaphorina citri
TTCCCTCCATTCTCTCTTTATCATGTTTCCATTGTACGCGGGTACTTCTTATTTTCATCTCACAGACGTTTTCTGTTAACATCTTGTTCGGTACACATGTTCTTTCCTTGTAGGATATTAACTACCTCACTCACACGACGGTGAAAGCTGTATCCATGAGTTTGGCGTATCCCTTGTCCCGAGCTTCTATGCTTTTGTACTCAATAAAGTTTACGACTATCATGTAAGATAAGAGTTTTTTATAGAAAAAAAAACAAACA
>NW_007502621.1:0-260 GCF_000475195.1 Diaphorina citri
AAAATCTGGTGTGAACATCACACGACTTTCCTTATCCTATTGAATGATGCTTATTTGAGTGTTTTTTTACCCTAACTTCTACAATATCTCTAACCGTTTTGTCGCTGTAGCTGAAAACCGCCAAAAAACGGTCGAAATCTGTCCAAAAGCGGTCAAAATACCGCCAAGCGCAGCAACCATCCCAACCAAACGTTTTGTATTGCATCCTTGTCACATTTGTGAACTACATACCAAATTTCAAGTCTCTAGCTTATACCGTT
>NW_007502622.1:0-260 GCF_000475195.1 Diaphorina citri
TTTAAAAAATAAAATAAAATAATAATCAAATATTATAAAGGACAAATGAAGTATTCCTTTCAAGGGGGACCAAAGGACTAAAAATCGAATTTTTGAGTATATCTTTCAACTTTTTCAAGTTAAAAAAAAAGCTCTTTCCTTCTTGCATAGAATAATAATATTATTCAATTCCGCGATTCGCAAATAAAATTCCAGTGCTTTTTGCAAACAACGGATTAAGGTCATGATGATAGAAGACATTTTTATTTTATTTTTTTATT
>NW_007502623.1:0-260 GCF_000475195.1 Diaphorina citri
GTGCATGCTACCTAGGTCCGACTTCAAGTAGATTAGATCTATTGGCCCGATCTGTAACGAGAGGGTTGACGAGAGTTAGCTTAACTCTCGTCCACACGTACAGTCGACGAGATAAATCTATGTTGTCGAGGCAGTGTGGAGAGTTTCACTCATCGATCGATGGCCATCGACTATGTGTGGATACAGCTTTAGTGGGAAAGAGTAGTTGACTGGAAAACTAGACAAGAGTTCGGACCAAAAAGTAAACTCACCTGTAGTAA
>NW_007502624.1:0-260 GCF_000475195.1 Diaphorina citri
TTATTCCAAAAGAACATTTTATTGTTAATGTGACATAAAATAAACTTCAATATTATTATTATTATTAATCCAATACCCACTAAAACTGTTTGCAATTTGCAGTTTTATTTTCAGATTTGATTGATCTCTCTTAAAAAAGAAAGTACATAAAAAAAGTAAAAATCTGTTCAATGGCACATTCCATGAGAATCAAGAGGCATCTGTTCATTGTAAAAATACAATTGGAATTATCGAGACGCTCGTTTCCGAAACAAACCCCC
>NW_007502625.1:0-260 GCF_000475195.1 Diaphorina citri
CATAGTTCCCATCTCCAATTCTCTATAAATAAAAGGACAATATGGACATATTTTCTATAAAATCTACTAAGTATACAATTTATAACAATAATATTTCGTATTCCATACACCACACCTAGAACATAAACAGAACCAGTTCGAAAGATATTAGAACACACACATAGACAAAACTTGCTCTGGATTGTCTAATTATGGACATAATATCCATTCAGATGCAAGAGTATCATCAATAATGTGACAACATATCAGTATTCACTATT
>NW_007502626.1:0-260 GCF_000475195.1 Diaphorina citri
CGCAACCTGGAAGACATGGAAAATCATGGAATCTGAAAATCGGCCAAAAAGTCATGGAAAACAGTGAGTCATCTTTCATTTCTACTTCTTTTTTCTGCCAAAGCCGAGAATTAAAATTTGAATAAATAATATTTAAAGTTTCATTCTCGAGATTTTTTTCTTCTGACCTCACCCTAGGGAACAATACAAACGCCTTGAGTCTTGATAAAAGCAAGAAAACACGGTACAGAAAAGAGGTGGCCAACTTGCTGCCTCTTGTT
>NW_007502627.1:0-260 GCF_000475195.1 Diaphorina citri
TCAGAAGAATTTCCTAAAACAAATTAGGTAAGTATTGTTTCACAAATTTGAAATTGTATTCAGAAAATCCCAGATTTTCCCAGGATGTCCCTAAAATTAGTTTATTGTTGAATACGTACGATATAGGTATTATCAGGATTCTAACCGCGTTATATCTGCCGAGTTTGTTGTTTTGGGGAATATTGTTTGCTTTGAATATTTGTGTATGGTGAATGCTCCAACTTATAGGCATAGGGCATACATACGAAAATTATGTACTT
>NW_007502628.1:0-260 GCF_000475195.1 Diaphorina citri
CACTTATTTTAATATTCAATGCTCCCTAAACGGCTGCCCTTCATTTATTTCGACCTTTCTCCAAAACTTTTCTCCGTCGTCATACGTAAAGGACACTTGTAACTGCTAAGGTCTTATCGTCCCGAAATCGAAGAGAAAAGGAAGACAGGATAGGAGAAAGCCAGCCTTTTCGAGAACGAACTTTATCCCTTCAAGATAAAATCTGCCCAGGGCGGAAATCGAGCCCGCGGCCTAGCACTTACGAGGCAGACGCGCTACCA
>NW_007502629.1:0-260 GCF_000475195.1 Diaphorina citri
ACGGATATTTCCAACCATTTCCCGATTTTGAAAATTTGGACCGATTGCAATACTTTCATTACTAGTATAGCTCCGCTCAACCTCCAGTTCTGAAGTCCACTGATTTGCAATTGACATAGGAGTATGTATGTGTAAGCCCCTGCATTTTTTGCGTTTCACTTGCCTGTATTTTAAACTGCGATATGGTAAATAGGGTACAGTAGGAAAACTTTTTATCTATCTATACTTTACGCCTTTACGGGCTCTTTTTTTTTTTTGAA
>NW_007502630.1:0-260 GCF_000475195.1 Diaphorina citri
CGGACGCGAAGTTAGTAGATTCGGCACAATTGAAACCATGATTGAATCCCGCATGGTATCTGAAGATAAAAAAAAAACATACAATTTTATAAAAACATTATTCCAGTGTGTGTAAAGCCCGGTACACACGCTACGACATGTCACCCAACTTGGTCTTTCAACAGACGGGTATGTACCTAAGCCAGTGGTTCTCAAACTTTTTTGCATGGCGCCCCCTTTGGGCATATTCTCATTTTTTTCACGCCCCCCCTACCTTACCC
>NW_007502631.1:0-260 GCF_000475195.1 Diaphorina citri
ATCACAAAGTTCGATCGCTTATCTATCACGGTTATCACTAACTTTCACTTAGGTACTTTTTTTTTTTTTTTTTTTTTTTGTACTAACACTTGATATCGCACTGGAAAACTCACAGACTATCACTGTACTAATCGCTTACTATATCGCTGACCAACACGGACTTATCGCACAAACTATCGCTTACACAAGACTGACTAACAGGTAGGTACCTACTCTCAATTTATAGCTCCCCGAGGGAGTGAGGAAGCACCTGGAATGTG
>NW_007502632.1:0-260 GCF_000475195.1 Diaphorina citri
TTTTTTTCTTACTTTTCCTAAAGGTCAAACAAGACTTTGCCGTAACTTCCTTTGAACAAAAACGTCGATACTTGGCTCTAGGGTTTTTGAGAGGGGGATGTATGTGTGGGTAGGTACGGATAAAAGAGAGAAGATATCCCACAAAGTGTGCTAATCAATTCATAAGGAACATTAGATAGTGAGAGAGAGAGAGGGAAGAAAAGTTAGTGAGGAGAGATAGAGAAAACAGTTGTTTTTTTACTAGGGTTGTGGCTTCTGAC
>NW_007502633.1:0-260 GCF_000475195.1 Diaphorina citri
CAAAAAGGCCTATACCTGATTCGTCTCAGGACTGAAAAAGGGTACTGCCCGATTCGTTGAATTTCACTATTTCTGTACATTAGGAAATATTTACGTTTAAATCATGGTAGATATGGATACAGCTCTGAGGTAAGTATAGGTAAGTGGTTCTAAAAGAATTACGAGCAGGTAGAGTAAAGTACGGTTCTAAAAGAATTACGAGTATTTACGAGCGGATGGAGTCAATCGTTTTATGAAAATAATGCGACTGGTCCATTGGG
>NW_007502634.1:0-260 GCF_000475195.1 Diaphorina citri
GATAGGCCGTACGTTTGTACGCCAAGTTTGTGTACTGATTTCACGTCTGAAAACTTGCCGCACACAAGTACCATCTGATGTCGAAAGACAAGGCTGTGAGCCCTTGGAGAAGAAGTCAGCAGACAAATCGTAGCGAGTGTACCAGGCTTCACTAATGCTTGAGGCTTCACAAATGCTTGAGGCGAAGCGCTGAATCCTGAAGACACTGAGGTACTACCAGGTTGCCACAACATCATTAATAATTCCATTGATGCAATATG
>NW_007502635.1:0-260 GCF_000475195.1 Diaphorina citri
TTTTCAAGTCGTTCAAAGTAGAAAACAGCCAATAAACACGTTCTGCTTTTTCCGGCCCCAATCAGGCTGGGTAGAACCCCGGTCACAAAATATATACATACCTAGGTATAATATTATGTATATCTAGGTAGATAGGTATATAATTATTATAACTAGTAGTTAGGTAGGTATGCTGTGACGTAAAATGCAGGAACAATTAAAAAAAAAAAAAAACTTTTTCGAGTAGGTATTGTCTTTCGGAGAAATTCCCACGAGAAATG
>NW_007502636.1:0-260 GCF_000475195.1 Diaphorina citri
AGCTGTACCGAGTTATGCAGAGAGCAAGTCTGCTGGCCTATTACGACACACTGCTTGAGATGGGTAAGTTTAAAAAAAGTATGGATAATTTGAAAAGTAGGAAGTCAAAAAAGGGCCGATTCAAAACCAATATCAAAATGTTTTTACTGTTCTCAACAACCAGCGCAGCGGTAGTAGCATGCTGAATGAATGCCAACAGGGCCCAATGGCCAGTGGATCACTTAACTTAAGAGCAACTTTGCACGTGAACAGTATCGCGC
>NW_007502637.1:0-260 GCF_000475195.1 Diaphorina citri
TAAACAAGGGGTTTGTTGTCATAGAAGACTTGAAGCTGAGAATTTGGTCGAGATTCTAGTTTGATCTGAATTAGGTACCTACATAGAAAACTAGAATAAATTCACCTCGCTGTTATCTGTCGAGTTATTTGATTAGAAAATAGAAATTTTAGAATAATAAAACTTCATTATAAGAACTTTACTCGAGGGGCAGCTCCTCTCGTATATCCAGGGTGTGCAACCAGTTAAATATCATCATGTTTCGATCGTATTTGGACAGT
>NW_007502638.1:0-260 GCF_000475195.1 Diaphorina citri
GCTATTACGCCCAAAGAGGAAAAATTCAAGGAAATCGGTTTTGTTTTTTATACGACAATCAGGAAAATACACCTCTACTTTCGGTAAGTGGTAAGTAGGGAGTGAGAAACTAAAACTACCGGGAAATTGATAAGAAGAAAATTCCATAGAGACCGCCACTACCTTACACCGATTTTGCAAAGAAGACAAAGGTTGACGCTAAAAAGGACTAAGGAATGAAACTAATAAAGATATTTACAAAGGAAAATGTTAATAATAAT
>NW_007502639.1:0-260 GCF_000475195.1 Diaphorina citri
GTTGGGTTAAGTTAGGTTGGGTTGGGTTAAGTTAGGTTGGGTTAGGTTTGGAATCATACAAAATTTCGTCCTCTTCTTATGTTAATTTTTTGAGTGCACTTAAAACCGAGTGAATCTTTGAGTGCACTCAGGAACGAGTGCACTCAAAGTAGAATGCATTGGAGACTTTCATTTCCACTTTTACCTCCACTTCCGCTTTCGCCTCCACCTCCATTTTCACTTTCACCTCCACCTCCATTTTCACTTTCGTCTCCACCTTA
>NW_007502640.1:0-260 GCF_000475195.1 Diaphorina citri
CGAGACTGAAAAGTCCCTTTATCCCCCTCAGTCGATCTCACTGTTCCGGTGAGACTGAAAAGTCCCTCAGTCGACCCCCAATCTTGCAGTTGATGAAGTGTTCTGTATTCCGACAGTCTCTTGTATCCGGACTTGGCCTCCGAATTAGGAACCTGTTCGTATCTACTCTAGTACTCATTACTTATGTGTACATTTAACCTGATACTGTCTCATACACAAGACACGTGCAGACGCATAAATAGGTACATAATAAATTAAAG
>NW_007502641.1:0-260 GCF_000475195.1 Diaphorina citri
TAGGGTTTTAGAGCTTTTATCTCTCTCGATATTCTGGTTTAGGGTGCAGAAATGCAAGTTCCATTCAAACTATCTACACATAAAATTTGCAAATGTTGCGGATATTAGTTTTAATCTTTAATGGAAGCGACACAACATATGAGTGCATAAACTTCGTATCAGTGCATTTGTATATGTATAGTCTACTAATGCTGCTATAGTAACGATAGCGTCATGTGGAATTCTACATAAATATCTTATACCGCAGTTGCATTAACGCC
>NW_007502642.1:0-260 GCF_000475195.1 Diaphorina citri
ACGACTACACAACTGGAAGCAAAGTGGATCAGATAAAATACACAACTACTGGTGGAAATACCTTAGTGCCGTGCACCAGAAATTGCTAAATATCTAGGGTAAGTGTACCATTTATTCGCCCACCTAAAAAATGTACCATTTATTGGCCCACCTGTGGGTCTACGCTACTTAAGTCTGAACTTGACGAACTTTTTCAAGATCCAATTTTATCAAAAGAAAGGGCTTAAAGAATGCTATCGAACCAGTGGTATTCCAAAATT
>NW_007502643.1:0-260 GCF_000475195.1 Diaphorina citri
GTATAAAATATGTTTATATAGATACCCACTTAACTAGGTAGGTATAAACATAAAAAAACACAAAGACACTTACATATACATGCTGACATGCATTTTTGAAATTTAATTCTCTGTTCAACTTACCATTATTTTCAAATATTTTGATACGTAATATTGTACAATATTGGAATCGTAAAATGGATTTTTTTGCCGAGCTCATTGCTCTCAATGATAATATTAGGTTCGGACCAGCTAAAGCGGGACAATATCGGGACTTTGGG
>NW_007502644.1:0-260 GCF_000475195.1 Diaphorina citri
TGCCTGGTGCGATCGAGTTGTGCTCAGTCTGACGGCCAAAGCTCTGGTGCATAATGTAAGTTAGAAAAAGATAAAAAAGTTGTCCTTCGGGCCGGATAAAAATAATGGTCCTTCGGGCCGACGCGAAGAAGAAATGTTCCTTGGAAGTCAGTATTGACTTGGGAAAAACAGCTTTGTAAATTTGTTATTTATTTGACTTGGGAAAAACACCTTTGTAAATCTGTTATTTATTAAAGAATAAAGATAAATGAATTGAATTG
>NW_007502645.1:0-260 GCF_000475195.1 Diaphorina citri
GACCCTCGCGCAAAATGAAGAAATTGAGCCTAGTATGTTTTTTCGCCGATGATCGATGGTTGTGAATACATTTTTGATAACATTCTATCCTCAACACTTTCAAGCGTATCTAAATAAGAAGGATGTTTTTAAAGCGTATCTAAATAAGCAGGATGTTCCAGGCTCCGTTGTGGACACCCTGGTGCGAAGGTCGATTGTCTCCGCGGGGGTCGATAGTCCAAGGTCTAGGCTAGGGTCAATGATCCATGGTCTATGGTCGC
>NW_007502646.1:0-260 GCF_000475195.1 Diaphorina citri
CATAGGTATAGAGATCTGAAATAATAATTATATTGTACAGGGAGAAAAGAGAACTGAATTTATTTGTAATCAATGTACAGAACGGAATTCATTCTCAGAAAAGAGAACTGGAATTGAACGGAAAAGAAAACAATCGCCTAGATATATGTATTCTGTATTGTTTTCATTTCATCATTTGAGCTTCATTACAGCCCGAGGAAAATGCTGCAGGTTGCTCCCTAATGGAAACGTTTGTTTCTTTGCAACGTTTCGCAGCAATG
>NW_007502647.1:0-260 GCF_000475195.1 Diaphorina citri
TCCCCACCCTCAACACACATAGAGCTTTCTGTTCGAGTGAATTTCTCATGGAAAACTATTATAATAAATCAAACAGTAGGTACCTAAAACGTATTCAGCAGAAGCAGCAGAAAAAAAGAAGACAAAACATTTTCCGACTTTTCAGAAGAAAACGAGGGAGAAAAATAGGGAACTTATTTTCTACAGCTTTCACGAGCAAAGATGAAATTATTTCTGAATTACATTAACTTGTACCGAAATGTCTTTTTGTTTGTTCTTTT
>NW_007502648.1:0-260 GCF_000475195.1 Diaphorina citri
GACGTTTGGCAAGCCTATATATATATATGATATTATTTTTTTTATTTTTTCTTCCAAGTCTATTACAGGTATACGGGACCCAATTGGTAGTAAGCCCGGGACCCAATTGGTAGTTCTACCCTCAAACACTCGGGACCCAATTGGTAGTCGACTACTTTAAAAAAAGGTCATGGGACCGAATCGGCGTTCTTCCTTTTTAGATTTGTCGCTTCCCTCTACCTGCTCGATGCTCTATGCACTATGCTCTCAGCTCCACTCTG
>NW_007502649.1:0-260 GCF_000475195.1 Diaphorina citri
CGAGAATGATCAGTGACTGCTTAGGAGTTTAGGCTAATAAGTTTCTAAAGTGTTCTCAGGAGCAAGATAGAAAAAAAAGGAGAGAGAGTTTGCAGACTCTGTGGCATGTGATTTTCATGTATTTCGTATTTCAGAAGAATCTGGTATCTACAAGCCCTGACCCTCCCAACACTTTGACCTCATTCAATAAATGTCTCTGCACTTCCCACTCCATGTGCATAAAAAAGTTACTACTGCTATGTGGATTAAAAAGTAAGGAG
>NW_007502650.1:0-260 GCF_000475195.1 Diaphorina citri
AGGCTGACGAAAAACGCCGACCCCGTCTGTACATAGGAAAAGGCGAAGAAAAAGAGTGTGAAGCTGTGAATGATTTCACTTATCTCACACACAACGAGCAACATAAACACAAATCGACTAAGCAAATTGAACCAATTAGATAAAAAAAACTTCTCTCCCTCTCTGAAGTTTTGAGAAAACAAGGGGAAACATTTATAACGTTGATTCGTTTCTTCCCCATTCTCATCACTCCCTCCCAATCTTCATTCTCAACTCTCCCT
>NW_007502651.1:0-260 GCF_000475195.1 Diaphorina citri
AAGATACTCCTGAATTTGATCATAGTTGAACTGGTAGGAGGTTTCGTGTATGGCATTTACTGGACTGTCAAAACCAAAATAATCGATGTACCGTGGTACTGCAGCAGTCAGAACAAGGATGATTGAAATACGGAATAAAAACTTGACATGTATCATTTTGAGTATTTGACAAAAATAAAATATTTTTTTAAAGAGGTTTGACAGAGGGAACTGTAACTGCTATGGTCTCATCGTCCCGAAATCGAAGAGAGAAGGAAGAC
>NW_007502652.1:0-260 GCF_000475195.1 Diaphorina citri
ATTAAACATGTTGTTAAATTTTATGGTACAGTTGAGCTAGGTACATAAGCTATTTTCTAAGAACCCAATAAACCTTAAGTCATTGCAGCTTGTGACCTATAACTAGCATTCCCCCTCCTTATTGTTACAGTGTGAGTTCATGTGCAGTTAGGTTTCTTAGCTAGGTACATGTCTAAAATAATGTCAACATGATACTGTTGTCCTGGGGGTTGTTTCTGGCTTTTATCTGTCTAGGGGACATTAAACAGAGAGTAGACTAG
>NW_007502653.1:0-260 GCF_000475195.1 Diaphorina citri
GGGGAAATGTCTTCATGTTTCATCTCATTTCATTATTTACCTTGTCTATTTTTCGTAGAATCAGATGATACAGGTTTTTAATCCTTAGATTCAGGGACACTTCTGCCTAATGCATTCTGTAAATTTGTTGGAAATAGAGAGCTGCTAATGACTATATCGGTATTCAGTTCAAAAACTCAACTCTAGGGTTACAACTGAACAAAGTGAGTTCTAAATTTAAACTCATCAACTAACTCGAACGGTTTGTCCAATTTGGACGA
>NW_007502654.1:0-260 GCF_000475195.1 Diaphorina citri
GCGTTAAGAATTCACACAATTAAATTAACTCTATCATAGTAACGCCTGGCGCTGCGTTGCGTTAGGTCCCCCCTTCCCAGGGACTGCCGATCGAAACTTCGAAACCCACTAGGGTCATGAAAATATATAATAATAATACTGACCTACGAAAAATCATTTGCAAGATTTAAAGTCACATACTTTAATGGGGCACAACCAAATGACAATTTTTTTCGAGATAGAGTCCTATTCCGATGTAAAAGTACCCAAAAAGTGCATTG
>NW_007502655.1:0-260 GCF_000475195.1 Diaphorina citri
GCAAAGGTTGAGTGCGAAGGGCATCCACTCGTAAAATTTGTAGCCAAAACCAAATGTCAGCCCAAAGCAATCGCCCTAATGAGGGTTGATTGTGAGATTGACGAAGAACGCCGACCCCGTCCGTACACGGGAAAAGGCGAAGAAAAAGAAGAAGAGTAGGTAGGTACAGGCGCAATTTCAGTTTCCAAAAGGGAAATGGTTCCGTTTCCGAGTTTTTCCGAAATGAAAATACACCTATTTCTTCATTATTTCTATACTAA
>NW_007502656.1:0-260 GCF_000475195.1 Diaphorina citri
CATTTTGTTTGAAATAATTCAAGTTGAAATGTGATTCAATTTTATTAGTTCTCTGTTCCTTTACCTAACAAACTCTGCATCCAAGATTCTGAACATTCTCGAGTATTTCGTAACTTGTTGAATAGCATCAACAACTGAGGAATGCACCAGCAAAAATTAAGTCGCGTATCGAGTCCTCACAAATCTGTGCCAAGCTTACAACTGAATTCAAAATTCGGAGCAAGTAGAACCTATTAAGGTAAAGATATAGTCACACAAGA
>NW_007502657.1:0-260 GCF_000475195.1 Diaphorina citri
GAATTTCCGATCTAAATTTTGTTTTTCAGAGGGCAGATTGTTAATTTAAACGCATACATCTAATTTAATACGTCTCTATAACTATTATTTATTACTTATAAGTTATAAGTACTCTCGGCATAGGCTATAAAAAGTCTTATTATGCCACCCAGTTTAATTGAAAATAAGGAACAGTCAGTTCATTGCTTTTTGCTTCCCAGGAAAACTTTTGAAAATTCTAAATATTATAGATAGGTAGACACCACAGATACCACACCTAC
>NW_007502658.1:0-260 GCF_000475195.1 Diaphorina citri
CAAAAAAAAAAAAAAAAAAAAAAAAAACAACAACTACCTATCTACTATCTATCAGTTATGCCACCTGTAAGACTTTTTTGTGATTGTATAAGAATCATGTTGCTATCACTGAGTTTTTAAGAACTTAATGTGACCTAAACCACTGAGTCAAATAACTGTAGAAATCAGAAAAAAGGGCTCCTTTACGGCCCACTATAGACTTTTTTTTTTTTTTTTACTCACTGAACAATTTTAATATTTTTATTATGTCCATTTTTTTT
>NW_007502659.1:0-260 GCF_000475195.1 Diaphorina citri
TTTCTATTACCTCTATGTACATTGTACCTCTTTCTCTCTATGTATCTTGTACATAGAGAGAAAGTAGTAGAATCGCTCTCAATTTTCGAAAACTTGTAAAATGGATAGAAATATTCGTTTCAAAGTCACAAAGTCTTCGAAGTTCCAGAAAGAGTAACATTAAGATGCGGTCACTTGTTGCAGTCTAAAAAGCAGTCCTAGTACACCAATGCCGCAACATTATGGCAACGCTAAACTTTCAAAGCACATATTGAGCTTAA
>NW_007502660.1:0-260 GCF_000475195.1 Diaphorina citri
AACGTCTGACAAACGTCTGCATGTATCGCCACTGGCCACTGTTCCTAATTGACACTCAGTATGTGATGGACACAAGTTCTGTAATGATATTATCCCATCTCTTGTTCGACACGATAATCATCCATCACTAGGTTTACAAGCTATGTCCAAATTGAAACTAATCCTTTGTTAATCTGACCTTTACATAATTAGGAAGGCATTCTATCAAGTCTCAAACAGTGCCAAATTCCAGCTCTCTATACTCTTGCACTTGCATCCTA
>NW_007502661.1:0-260 GCF_000475195.1 Diaphorina citri
TAATTTTATTGTAAATTTTGCATGTCCATACATACTATAGCACCATGTCAGTTCATACTTATGTGAAAAAAAGGCCAAGTTCCTATCCAAAAATGTCGTCCTATAAAAGTGGTGAAATCAGAAAATTAAGGCCAAGTCTGCATTCCCAGTTTTTATGTTTTTCCTACTCAAATAAAACATAACCAAGTTGAAATTGAGAGAAGGTTGAAGGAATTGAGATTCAGCATTTTCAGCAGACACGAAAAACTGGGAATGCAGAC
>NW_007502662.1:0-260 GCF_000475195.1 Diaphorina citri
TGTAGAACCAAATTTAGAACAAGCCAAAGACTGTTGTCACGACAGTCATGATTCATTTCTTAATGACCGAACTGTTTGGCCGTCACTATTGACTATTAAATTGACTACCTAGTGAGTTTGATAAAATGTTACTTGAATGCTAATGGTTTGTGACCTAATGGCTCGTGCCGTATGGCTGATGAGCTGATGACATTAATGACATTCATATGGCGCATGACATTCTGACATTCATATGGCGAATGAAACCAGTCGAGTAGTTG
>NW_007502663.1:0-260 GCF_000475195.1 Diaphorina citri
CTCTGGTCTCTAATCTCAGCACTCCAAACCGCTCCCAAATTACTACCGTGTACTTTCAGATCAGCCAAGACCTGCGTTACCTTTCTCTTGCAAAAAATAGAGCTTCCTTTTATTTGGGTTTGTTTAATTTGCAATATTCATTTTCCATTAACCCATTATTATCATGTGGGCTATATGCTATGTATATTCCTGCCAATCTTCGAGTCCCGACTCCCAAGTTCCTAGTACTCCAGAGGTTTAATGGCTCATCTGGGTTTTTT
>NW_007502664.1:0-260 GCF_000475195.1 Diaphorina citri
CCACTCTCATAAAGAGTACCGGGTACCCACACCTGAACTCTACGAGTTTGAGTTTCCCTTCCATTTATTAATTTGTGTAAGAGATATGTTCGTAAATCCGGGTACCCATACCTGGGTTGATCTAAGCACACAAAGAAAATACATAATTATGCTGACAGGTATACCTACTCTTAAATCAGCGTTAATGTTGAATTAGGTATATTTGCTTTTGCTGGTCTTTTGTCCGGCACTGCTCTTCTTTTCCCTTTCTCTTTTTGCGT
>NW_007502665.1:0-260 GCF_000475195.1 Diaphorina citri
TGCGGGGCCCACTCAGCCTCGTGAGGAAAATGTGTAGCTATGCAATATAAATGCGCATAGTGACCGGTGCCAGCATGGTAGGTAAACATTGATCGAGCGCTGGATTATTGAGTCAAGATACAGTAGAACCTCGACTATTTCAACTAATAGGGACCGAGGATAGTAGAAATAATCGAAAGTTGAATTGAAATTCCGTCCGTATAAATGAAAAAGGAGCAAAATTTAGATACAAAAGAACAAAATGGTTAATAAATACCCTA
>NW_007502666.1:0-260 GCF_000475195.1 Diaphorina citri
ATTACCTGTGTGTAAATCCTACGATGAACTTTGGTCAGTGAGTAGCACAGTTAAGTAGCAGTGTATTGTACTTGTACCTGTATTTGACTCAATAAGGATTAAGGATGAAGTAGATCTGGTTATGTAATTCTAAACCTGGGTGAGTCCGGGAAAAGCTGGCAGCATGCGATTGCCCAGATGAACACTCATCCGGATACTGGCTATGCGCATGCGCAACTTCACTTAACTTCAATGACCACTGAAAACTGGTGATCGGGAAA
>NW_007502667.1:0-260 GCF_000475195.1 Diaphorina citri
CTCATAATTGCACAACTGAGTAAGCAATGTACTTTCTCCCGTACATCCAGACTCCTGTAATGTAATGTAAAAAATTGCTTTATTTTTTGTAAATTGGTACAAGGTAGCAATACAAAATAATTAGATACTAAACAACATATTACACAAGTAGGTGCATGATCCTAAACAACATACTAAATACAGTCGAACCTGTCTAAGTGGGAAACCTGGATAACTGGGAAAAAAAATCGTGGCCCCTTCATTTTTTACTAAAAAACCTG
>NW_007502668.1:0-260 GCF_000475195.1 Diaphorina citri
GCGTAGTTTACGGTCGTAGATCGACGAGGTGAATCCATGCTGTCGAGGCAGTGTGGACGGTTACAGTTGACATTGATCAATGTAGATCGACGGCCGTCGACTGTGTGTGGACAGTGGAGTCAGTGGACACAGCTTGAGAATGTCTTATCATCTCGAAATTGAAGAGAGGAGGGAGTATAATAAAAGGCCCTTTAGACGATCAAGCATGCTTGACAAGCTTCGATGCTTGTCAAGCATTTTGATCATGTATGGCGGTGATT
>NW_007502669.1:0-260 GCF_000475195.1 Diaphorina citri
GAGGCCCGGTGGTTCCCAACTTATTTTCCCCATCTTGGGGGGTCTTTAGTGAAGCCAAAAGGTTTACACTTCAAGCTACAGGTCTGATAGATCCCACAATGGTCACCCTTTTACCGGTTTGAGAGACGCTACATCGTCCATTCATTCATGTCTTGCCAGATCTCATAGTACATACATAGTATACCTACCTATAGTACGCTTCATTCATGTACACAAACTTCATTCAAAACGACTCTCAGACTCTTCTCCGACAGTGCAAA
>NW_007502670.1:0-260 GCF_000475195.1 Diaphorina citri
CATCGGGTTTGGCTACCGCTGCCGAGAGGGCAGCCGGCTTTGCAGTCGTGGTGTTACCATTCTTGACTGTCGTAGGGAGAGTCAAGCTTTGCGTTCGATTTTTCATTCATTTTCTTCGCCACTGGCGGTGGGGACGGTGGACAGTCTCCAACTGAGGGACCGTATACGGGGGAGGAAGTGAGTGACTGGGAGTATGACTTCCCAGGCACAACCCTTGCCCTTTCCAGTCGCATGGCCTTTTCGACGGCCATTTGTACTTC
>NW_007502671.1:0-260 GCF_000475195.1 Diaphorina citri
CTTTGGATAGTTAGTTTGTTAGTTAGATATGTACTTAGTTAGCCGTGTTCCGATGTTTGTTCTGATAAAGACGCATCTTCTTCTTGAGGTATATTCCCAATTATTCTTGAGAAGACATGAGTATATTCCCAATTATTTCGATCTTTGTTACGTCCATCATTATCGTCAATGTCTTTCAAAGTTTCGAGTAGATATGTTATTTGAGAATTTGGAGGTTTACGTAATGTCCTGTTATGATTTGGATACTCTTCATTGTGGAC
>NW_007502672.1:0-260 GCF_000475195.1 Diaphorina citri
AACTGTAAATACTCTAATTACTCCACTTCTAGATATGCTAGAAACCCTGGATAGCCATAGCATGATAACTGTGGATGGTGGCTAATAAATAGACAGTAAAACACTTAAAGTTCTATTTCTATAAAAAGAAGACACCAAAAGTTATACCGGAAAGTGAAGGTAAATAAAGAGGGAAAAGAGATAAGAAGAAGACGAAGAAGAAGACGAAGAAGAAGAAGAAGAAGAAGAAGAAGAAGAAGAAGAAGAAGAAGAAGAAGAAG
>NW_007502673.1:0-260 GCF_000475195.1 Diaphorina citri
ATAATAATAATAAATAAAAAAAATTGAGGGGAAAGAATCTACATTAACATGGACCAAATTAGTTGAACATAGTCATATGTAGGTATAACTAGAAGCACGAACAAACGTACATACTTGAGAACGTCACTGTAGACCGAGATATCCTAAAACAAGGGTGCACAAACTCAAGATGACTGCGGGCCGCATTCATTTTTTAGCTGTAAAATAGGTATAATTTTGTAAACAGCATCTAATCTTACCGACCCCCCCCCCCGCTTTAT
>NW_007502674.1:0-260 GCF_000475195.1 Diaphorina citri
TGTACACTCTGGGCCTTTAGAGGATAAAGACATGAGGACGAAACAACCCCCATACCCCATTGAGCATTTAAATCCTGCATCCCATATAAATACATACTTTGGTCGTCTGTCTTAGAACAATTACTATTTTTTCCATTCAAACCCGTAATTAAATTGGATCTATCTATTCCTCCACCAAAGAGGTGGCATCCATTCCAATTTATTTAGACCGCTGGAGGGGCTTCATTAATTCATACTTTAATCAAATTCATATTCAATTG
>NW_007502675.1:0-260 GCF_000475195.1 Diaphorina citri
CTCAGGTAATCCATTGAAACTAAAGTAATAAATACTTTTAAAAGTGCTTTTTAATAATTATTAAACGCTTTGTTTTAATTAAAATTAATTAATAAATTGGATAAAAAAAATCAGAAAGTTCTTGAACGTTATTTACAGAGGGTCAGAAAGTTCTGATTACTTCTGATTTTTTTTTTTTTTTTAACGAAAACAAAAACAATGCGGAGTTTCTAGGTAGGGAACACTAGAAACTTTCACGAAGGGACCCGAACATTTCCGAA
>NW_007502676.1:0-260 GCF_000475195.1 Diaphorina citri
AAAAAAAAAAAAAAGAGTCATCCGAAATACGTAATTTACTATATCTTAGGTATGTAGTTATGCTAGGGCTAGGGTTCCTTTTAGAATTGAAGAGTCAAGTGTTATAGCAAGGGTCAGTAAGTGTATCTTCATCTAATCTTCTAGGATCCTTCTCACAGGTTGCCATTGATGAAATTTTATTGCATTGAGGAATTCACCTAACTTGATTTTGATGAGGAACTTTATCTATGTAGCTAAGTTCTTGCTTTGTCTGGTATAGG
>NW_007502677.1:0-260 GCF_000475195.1 Diaphorina citri
AAGAAGAAGAAGAAGAAGAAGAAGAAGAAGAAGAAGAAGAAGAAGAAGAAGAAGAAGAAGAAGAAGAAGAAGAAGTTTCCAAAGAGGAATAGAATAGAAAATACCTTGTTTATACTGCCAGCATATAGGACTGAAAAGTCCTTTTACTCTTGCAGTCTAATGGGAAGGAAAAAAATACCTAGCATATAGGTGGAGAGAAAAGGTGTATTTTTCTCTTCTCATCTCACTCGTTCCCTTCTCCTCCATCTCTTCTGTCTCTT
>NW_007502678.1:0-260 GCF_000475195.1 Diaphorina citri
AGGGAACGGGTTATGGGATAGGAGAAAGAGGAGAAAGGAAAAGGAATGAAAGGGTAACACTATTAGGAGAGAAAAGGAACAAGAGAAGGGGTTTAGTCGACTGAAAAGCTAAAGAGAAATAGAGAGAGGAGTAAGAGAGAAAGAGAGAGATAGAGGTGAAAAAGAGGATAGGTAAGTAGTAAGAAAGGAAAAGGGACTTGTTGAAAGAGGGAGGCAGAAAAAGAGAACTGAGAGAAAGAGAGATCAGGGAAAGAGAAAAG
>NW_007502679.1:0-260 GCF_000475195.1 Diaphorina citri
GGAAAATTATTTCGTTCAAATACTAATAATTGCAACGTCTCCCCCTCTCTCGTCTAACTTGGGAAACGAGCTCTATTTCTATTTGTGTAAATTCATAGTGGCGTGGGGTTTCTTTTTACTTTTCTTATTCTAAGGAAAGTAATGTATTTTAAGATTCTTAAGTTAAGCAAGGCCTTTTGTGACAAATGTTCTCTTTACCTTGTATGTATTTATTATTTTATTACATCAAATATATATCAGATCTCGTTTAGACTGCTGAA
>NW_007502680.1:0-260 GCF_000475195.1 Diaphorina citri
AAAAAGTCCAAATGCTTCATAACGAAAGTTTTTCAATTTTTCAAGCTAACTGCAGATTACTGGATTTGACACAATACCCCCCTATTACCTATTAACCTATTGCATTTAAAACACTACTTCAAATACAAGTTATCGGTTATAAGTAGACTTTGAATATTTCTATATGGGACTCAAAAGCTCCGGAAAAACGGTACCATATACCGCTATCAGGCCGCTATCCTAATTATTAGGAATTGGGAATGTCAGTAAATTCTACAGAA
>NW_007502681.1:0-260 GCF_000475195.1 Diaphorina citri
AACATTTTATAAAGGTAATACGTATAACTCTATGGCAAAGAATCTCTGATTGCTCTACATGTCTTATGTAAGGCCAGTTACTCACTATCAGGTAGACCTGGTGTACCTGTCAGGTCTACTTGATAGTGGGTGGCTGGCCTAAGCGAGTCATATCAGGTTTTATGTTTCGCCTTCTTCACTGGCATTTTAACTAGCTCCCTCTTTAAATCCAGCCTAGTGAAAAAGTCACATCTCTGAGATAAAATAATACGCATCAGGTC
>NW_007502682.1:0-260 GCF_000475195.1 Diaphorina citri
GGCAATAAATTGAACCGTGTTGTAAGCTTGTAAGTTGTAAGCTAGCTAATTGTAAGTTGTAAGCTAGCTGATTGTAAGCTGTAAGCTAGCTAATTGTAAGTTGTAAGCTGCTGATTGTAAGCTGTAAGCTAGCTGATTGTAAGTTGTAAGGTAGCTGATTGTAAGCTGTAAGCTAGCTGATTGTAAACTGTAAGCTAGCTGATTGTAAGCTGTGAGCTAGGTAATTGTAAACTAGCTGATTGTAAGCTAGCTGATTGTAA
>NW_007502683.1:0-260 GCF_000475195.1 Diaphorina citri
TTTTTTTTTTTTTCAAATACGTATTCCGCAAATGTAATAGAAAGTCGTGTGATGTTCACACCAGATTTTTCTTTTTCTGCCACTTCCAAGTGAACCTCAGACAGAGCGATTCTGTGGCACAAAAAGTTTCACGGGAAGACGTTACTTCTAGCCGTGAAAATACATACCTATCCTACGAAGTTCTAAATTTCTGTGAATTAGAATACCTATGATTAATTTGATGGGATCAAGCAATTTTTTCTCTTGCTTTCTTCTAAAAT
>NW_007502684.1:0-260 GCF_000475195.1 Diaphorina citri
CCGCCCCGGGCGGGAATCGAACCCGCGGCCTAGCGCTTACGAGGCAGACGCACTACCAACTAAGCTAACTAGGCTGGAAAATGAAACGAGTTTTGAACTTCTGAAAGATTTTGACCTAAAATAGGTAGGTACCTATAGAAAGACCCTATTAACTATTGAACAATAGATCAGTTGCGCTTACGTGGGTGGTGTTTCAAAGTCATAGAGCAGGAAAAATGAGGACCAACAGAATTTTTCTTTTTCTTCTACGACTTCTAGAT
>NW_007502685.1:0-260 GCF_000475195.1 Diaphorina citri
GATGCACAAGATAGAGAAAAGTGGAGAAAGTTGTACTGATACCTGTCCTTGGACAGATTTACAAGTATATATATATATCATAGAGTACATAAATATGTTCATATTCCATTGAGCACAAAACAACATATGGATTTTTAAAAATTTATGACTGAGACTTTTTTTCGAAAGATAATTTTTGACAAACCCTTTTTACTTTCCTTATCCTATAGGAAGGAAAGTAATGTAATCGGGTCAAAATTTCGATGGTCAGTTTTTAGTGC
>NW_007502686.1:0-260 GCF_000475195.1 Diaphorina citri
TTGCAATTAAAAAATGTATGAATTAAAAATGCAAATAAAGTCAGTTGCAATTAAGTCTACCAGACTTTTTTCACCGGTAGTAAAAATTAGCGATTTAGTTAAGTATAGACTATAGGTTCTTGAAAGAAAAAAAAACTTACTAGGTACCTAAACCGATGACCTATCTAAGGTTTAAGCCGTTCAATATAGACGAAAGTGCCCCATAATATTGTTGATATAAATTTCTGCATAATGACTTCGCTAGTACCTACATATTATTC
>NW_007502687.1:0-260 GCF_000475195.1 Diaphorina citri
CTTTCCTTCCTATAGGATAAGGAAAGTAAAAACTGACCATCGAAAATTTGACCCGATTACATTACTTTCCTTCCTATATTAGGATAAGGAAAGTAAAAAAGGAAGGTACAAATGATGGGAAGAAAAGAAGGGAGGAGGGGAAAAAAGAAGAGTAGACAGAGAGGAGGAAAAGAAGGAAGGTCCTGGAGGAAGGGAAAAGGGAAAAAGAGAGACAGGAGGGAGGTAAAATGGCTCTCCCTCCCCACGAATTTATGGTCTGG
>NW_007502688.1:0-260 GCF_000475195.1 Diaphorina citri
TAAGGAGCAGTAGCATCAGCAGTAGCAATAACAGCAGCATTTTGTCGCACCTCTTATTATGACATTGACAGCATGTCATGCTTATAACCTAACTACCTAACTAGTGAAGGAGCATTTCTAACTTTCTTTACTCTATAGCTGTTATACTGTATGTTTGACAGTCATCAACACCTCAGTGGTGCAGTGGTTAGCACGGTGGGATTTGAATATGGACGTCGGTGGTTCGAGTCCAAGTCTGGAATTTTAAATAGTGCTTAGTG
>NW_007502689.1:0-260 GCF_000475195.1 Diaphorina citri
GTAACATGAAGAAAAAGAAAAACAAAATCGCTCTCTCGGGAACGGTAAGTCGTAGAGATATAATTCCTAGACCAATCGAAAGATCTTATTTCGCTTTCGTAAGATAAGGAAATAAAACAATAATCGAGTTTTTACAATTCTGAATCAGCGATCAGTCCAACCTGAGTCTTCTAAAACCAAATTAGACCGTTTGCCTTTTCTCTCGCTTCTCACTTGTAGTCTGGTATACAAACAATCTACAAATCCACCTGATGTAGATA
>NW_007502690.1:0-260 GCF_000475195.1 Diaphorina citri
CCATTCAAATTTTTTTTTAAAAAAAAAAAAAAAAAAAAAAAAAAAAAAGGCAGTTATTTGTTATTTCTCCTCTAATTAAATTATTTTAAAGTAATTTTATTATCATTATTATTACCGAGTTAAATCATCAAAATAGTCCAATCAAAGGTGTTTTATTTAATGCCAATGAACTACAGTTTTATCTATTACTAGCTGAATTCCGTCGCTTCGCTCCGGAATCCCGCTAGTTCATCCCGAGGCATGGCCAAACTTGTGGAAAA
>NW_007502691.1:0-260 GCF_000475195.1 Diaphorina citri
TCATTCCCATCCACATCACATCCACCTTTTAAACAAAATTTGCTCGAGCACGAAATATTCATAAAAAAGAAAGGAGGAGGAGGAGGAGGAGGAGAAACACGAACTTTTTGAGAGCAAAAATATAATTTATTACTTTTCAATAAATTTTCCAATTTTCCTCCTTCTCTTCTATCCTTCCCCACTCCGTTCACCTCCCCCTCCCACCCTTTTTCTTCTCCTTCTCCTCTCCTCCTAATACACGAAGGAAGGTAGGTACTTGG
>NW_007502692.1:0-260 GCF_000475195.1 Diaphorina citri
ATGTCGTGTTGAGGTCACATTATTGGAGACCTAAGCTAATTAGCGATGAACTCATAAATAATATTTTGTGTTCGTTAGTACTTGAAGCCTCAGCTATTAAAGGTATAGACGGTATTTGAAGGTCTTTTGTCTCTTGAGTCATAACTTCACAAGAACGCTCTAGGTAACCATCGATGAGTTAGCCATCGATGATGACAATTTGTTCTCTCATCCATTTTTATTCCGTAGCCATGAGACAGCTGTGTGTTGATTTAACTCTG
>NW_007502693.1:0-260 GCF_000475195.1 Diaphorina citri
ATATTCATGATCATCTTGTGAAAATGTTACGCACATTGCATAATTTATGCCAAGCTCAGGCGTTCATATAAATTTTCAGCGCTCAAATTGGTAGTAGGTACGAAACAAACTAGACACTTGTAAAATAACCCAAATTCTGAACAATCTTATTTTAATATTGTTATTTTAATTTAACATATTCGTTTTTGAACTTGATAGGGGGTATTTTTTCCTAGAAACGACTCAACAGTCTCTTCAATTTTTTTTTTTTTTTTTACCCC
>NW_007502694.1:0-260 GCF_000475195.1 Diaphorina citri
CAAAAAATATGTCTAAACGTTTTTATGGTGCCAGTAAAAAAAACTCATGCTTTTGTCGCCAAGATGCTATTATTGGGTTTCTGGTTAGCTCTATTTTCAATTGAAATATTGTTGATACACAAAGTACAGTTAGTATGTACTATGTACCTACTTGGTACTGTGGGTACTTTTATTTTATCTAAGGTACCTCCGGAAACAATTTAACTTTTTGATTAAATTCCAGCCTTTGGAGGAACATCATAAGTTATTTATTATTATTA
>NW_007502695.1:0-260 GCF_000475195.1 Diaphorina citri
TTTTTTTTTTTTTTTTTTTTTTTTTTTTAAAGATGAGTGTTTCACCGCCGTTTTTATTTCGTAGCAATGAAACAACTGATTTATCGTTTGATTATTTGATTTAAATTTTGAATATAATCTGGTATTTCGATCATTTACACAGGGGGGCTGGGGAACTTTAAACAGGGAGCAAACCTGCCTCAGTGGTGTAGTGGTCAAGGCGCTCGCCTGGTAAACAGGAAGGCGTGGGTTCAATCCCAGCCGAGGTATGGAATTTTATC
>NW_007502696.1:0-260 GCF_000475195.1 Diaphorina citri
TCAATTATTTATTTATCTACCTGTCTATGTTTACTTCTAGACTTTATATATTATTTATCTACCTGTCTAATATGTTTACTTAGACTCTAGGTAGTCGGGGGTTCTAGGATACTGTGACGTCATAGTATTAGGTAAGGTACATACACTATATACGTACTGTGTCAGTTTTTTCTACAGTTTTAAACGCATAATTTAGGCATCTAATTATAGGAAACTATGTAGAAACCATCAGTCGTACCTACTTCTTTTCAATAAAATGA
>NW_007502697.1:0-260 GCF_000475195.1 Diaphorina citri
ATTGGTTTTCTAGAGGCATTTTACATTTTGCATTTCAAATTGGTTTTCAAAAGCATTTTGCACATCTCTGGTCATTACCAAGCATTCAAACTTTTATGCATATACAACATACGAGTACAACTCTTTTCAATTTTCCAAAGAAACTTCACTCACCAAGGAAATATTTATCAAGTGAGTAACACATAAAATAACCACATAGGGTAAGTGTACCATTTATTCGCCCACCTAAAAAACGTACCATTTATTGGCCCACCTGCCCA
>NW_007502698.1:0-260 GCF_000475195.1 Diaphorina citri
TACAAGCCTGGTTCGATCCCTAAGATCTTAAATCGAAATCGGACAAAGCGTTTGGAACTTATGGCAAATCAGAGAAATTCTTAAAGGGGTTTGGCTTCGAATCCCCGATCGGTGCCCAAAATCTAGTGCTTAAATTTGGTTTAGGTATATTTTGAACTTATTTGCTAAATTTCACCACACATTTCTTCCGTGAATTATCGTGTAAAATTATAAACAGACAGACGAACTTGAGAACAAAAAAATCGTAGGGTTGGGGGGGG
>NW_007502699.1:0-260 GCF_000475195.1 Diaphorina citri
AACAAAGACCATTGCGTCCAGGAGTTTCCGTCCTTGTTGTTCTCACAATAATGATGTCATCTTAGCGACATTATTGAGGAAGATGGAAGATTAACAATGAACGAAAACTGTACCGTTTTGCTCTGGGAGAAAGAGAAGGAAATAGAAAGGAGAACGAAGCGTAAGAATGACGATTTTCTTCCCTCTTCACATTCAGTGACTATTGCGTTTGTTTCTGTGATTACCTTTTCGATACCTGTTGTTTTCGGCTAAGGAAACTT
>NW_007502700.1:0-260 GCF_000475195.1 Diaphorina citri
CAACAAACCAACCTCAGTCATCTTGAAAAAGCCTACGAGTGAGGCGAAACTCGAGTCGGTGTCATGTAAATAATAATCACCTACAAAGAACCCTAGTCAATTATAAAATAAGGTAAGCCATTATCTAATTTGTGTGTCTAATATGAATCTAACTAATAATAATTACCTAATACACATAGTTTCTCATTCTCGTCAACCACAACCTCTCCTTCCTCAGGTGTACTCAAATGTGCTGGTATCCTGACGAGTAACACAACAGT
>NW_007502701.1:0-260 GCF_000475195.1 Diaphorina citri
TAAATCAATTGGCCCAGTGAAAGTTGCTCAAAAGTGTAAAGATTTGACCCTTACACCCGAACTTACAAAAAAGATGTGTCAAGTTAACTTTTAAATCAATTGGCCCAGTGAAAGTTGCTCAAAAGTGTAAAGATTTGACCCTTACACCCGAACTTACAAAAAAGATGTGCCAAGTTAACTTTTAAATCAATTGGCCCAGTGAAAGTTGCTCAAAAGTGTAAAGATTTGACCCTTACACCCGAACTTACAAAAAAGATGTG
>NW_007502702.1:0-260 GCF_000475195.1 Diaphorina citri
GCTGACCCCAACCACCCCTTTTTTGCAGTATTTTCAAAAATGAGCGTTTAAACTTGCGTAATGTGTGTACTGTGTACCGTTTCAAAAATGAGCGTAAAGTGTGTACTGTGTACCAGTGTAACTAGAGGAATAAGGATTTTAAATCCCTCTGTAAGGTTGACTTTCTATGTACCTAAATAGAACCGAGATCAGTTCCACAGAAGTTAGTTGAGTGTAAATGAGGAAATGGTGAAGATTTTACAAGCTAATTTTTTACCCCT
>NW_007502703.1:0-260 GCF_000475195.1 Diaphorina citri
ATAGGTTACCTGCATTTTTTATTAGAATATTGCAAGGTTTGGATACAGAGAGCAAAGAAGTAGATTTGATGAGGTATTGTTTAAATCATACTAAGAAGGATTAGTTTTAAAGACTTCTTCAAAGGACAAACAAATAACTCCCTAAGAGAGATCCTAGATGTAATGCAGACAAAATTGAAAATCATCCGTACATTAAAAGATAGTTAACTTGAACCAGAAAAGCTCACTTTCACTTGTATCTACCCTGTACATTGAAATCA
>NW_007502704.1:0-260 GCF_000475195.1 Diaphorina citri
TTTAACTAATTTTGATGAAATTTTCGGCAACAATGGTAAACACATAGGATATTAAAATTTTTGATAAGTTTTGGGCCTTATTTTGATTTGGGAATTCCCGTGTTTGTTTTCTTTTTATAATTTACTGAACTAGGTATTTACCATGTTTCACCTTTCAAATATTTGGAGGATGAATTTCATTATTTATTGTAATCACTAGGAATTTGAGAATGTTCTAGAACCCCAGGAAGATAACGAATGTGCTGGGCAGTGAAAATCTT
>NW_007502705.1:0-260 GCF_000475195.1 Diaphorina citri
TGAAATGTGAAAGTAAAAAAGACAAGATGAGAAACGTGAAGAAATGATGGTTTCCGAAATGGCCCAAAAGTTTAACTTGAACGGAGTTTAAACTCATTGGATCCGGCCATGAGTACCTCCTCGTATGCTCGGAGGTTTACGAATACTTCAACGTGAACTGACGAAAGTTTAGAAGTAGACGCAGTGGCGTAGCGTCCATGTAGGGCGTGTATGGCGGCCATACACTCGAAATTTCTCTCAAATACCCTTAAATATTGACT
>NW_007502706.1:0-260 GCF_000475195.1 Diaphorina citri
CTAGCTGTGCAACATGCAAGTCTCAAAAGACTAGTAGGCTTTAGCTTGTTAGCTCTTTAAACCAGGGGCTATAGCAAATTTGTCTACACATAGTCGACGACCGTCTATCGATGCGAATTTATTGTGAATCGATGTCGATGGCCGGTCCACTATGTTTGGACACACCCTAACACCTTAGCAATCGCAGTTCCCTATATGAAACCTCAAAAAGAGAAGGAAGAAAAGAAGAAAAAAAAAAAAAAAAAACACCCCTAGTTTAC
>NW_007502707.1:0-260 GCF_000475195.1 Diaphorina citri
ACCCCGACTAGAACCGCCTGGTGTGTACAACGCTACCTGGTGGAGAGAAACACAAGGTCAGTCTGTAGTCTAAAGCTGAGTCCACACATAGTCGATCGATGTCGACTGAACCGTTTACACTGCCTCGACAACATAGATTCACCTCGTCAATCGACGGCCGGTGGAATATATTTGGACACAACACCATAACACCAAATTTTATGAACAAAAATTCTCGCTCACAAATCAGACTGGCAGCTAGAGGGCCAGTATTTTGTTCA
>NW_007502708.1:0-260 GCF_000475195.1 Diaphorina citri
TGATAAGACTTCCGTCCGGACAAGAGAAAAGAGAAAGCGTAAATTTCCCACCAAGAGGAGCCCACAGCTAAATGTGAGAGGCTCTCCTGTCGAGAGAAAAAGGAAAATCAATCAACTCAAGGGCTGAAAACACGGGTCAAACCATGAGAGCTGGAAGCAACTCAGTCGGATTTGAAATGTGGGGGTCGCGTGATCGAAAAAAAAACATACCTACCTAGAAACGACGCTATGTCGAAAATATGTAACTTTAATAGCCCGCA
>NW_007502709.1:0-260 GCF_000475195.1 Diaphorina citri
CCCGTAGGTTTCCTGTTATCAGCGGGGTGTAGGAGAGTGTGGTGCTGAGAGCTGTTACATTGTCGGCATGTAAAGGTAGAGGTACATAATGAGGAAGGGTGGTGTGCACTAAAACACGAAAAACACAACTGGTGTTCTTTGATAATGGAGTAACGCTTAGAAGGTTCAGCCTTCAGAAATTTAGGACACCAGGCAATTTTATGGAAAGGTTGCTGGTGACACAAAGTACATTTTGGGAACGGTT
Source organism: Diaphorina citri (assembly GCF_000475195.1). Taxonomy (NCBI): domain Eukaryota; kingdom Metazoa; phylum Arthropoda; class Insecta; order Hemiptera; family Psyllidae; genus Diaphorina; species Diaphorina citri. Next base: position 245 of record NW_007502709.1, read on the forward strand.
GTTTATTTGGCTTGGG
>NW_007502710.1:0-260 GCF_000475195.1 Diaphorina citri
GAGTGGGTATCACACTAGGCTTGCACGCAGGTGGCGCGGTTCGATTGGGGGCGGAAGTTTTTTTCAGCTCTGTGCTTGGAGTTCGGGGTGCACTCAGCCTCATGAGGACAATTGAGTAGCTGCTTTAATCGAGTAGCAACCAGTGGTGGCATTACCAGTGTAAAAAGATTATTGAAATGTGGAATGGCTTACCTTATTTTCTATTTGACTAGGGTTCTTAGTTGGGGATTATTCTTTACACCGACTCGAGTTTCGCCTCA
>NW_007502711.1:0-260 GCF_000475195.1 Diaphorina citri
TTACTCATAAACAAGGGAGTGAAGTTATACTTCAAGATTAACAAGCTTTTAAGTTAACAGTCAACACAGCAACATTATAATACACCACCGTATAAACCTATTATGAGTATACTCAGCTATCATCGGCAGCGGTAAAGCTACCTCTACCTCATGATGATGATGAGGAGGAGAATATTCATTTCCTTCTCTCATTCTGTCTTCCATCAGACCAAAATGTCACCGGTTTGCATTCTGCGGTCTCGTGTTCGATCCCCCGCGGG
>NW_007502712.1:0-260 GCF_000475195.1 Diaphorina citri
ATTATGTAGGTAGGTACATAGAATCTGGGTCAATGATGTATTTATGTATTGACGGCTAGAAAAGATGGAGAAATGAGAGAGAGAAGAAAAAGAAGAAGAAGAAGGAGGAGGAGAAAAAAAAACATCTAACCACCTTTGTACGTGTACATCCTATCTACCACCCCATTGGTTAGATACCTACTCGGTTGCTATTAATGAATAATATTTATGTAGGTATTGTATTTCTTTCTTTCTGTGTCATGGGATTTTTTTTTTTTTTT
>NW_007502713.1:0-260 GCF_000475195.1 Diaphorina citri
CGCAGAGAAAAAGAGGGATTGGTGAGAAAAAAATGGACACGAGGAGAAAAAGAGAAAGGAGGAGGGGAAGGGTATAAGAGATGGGAAGGAAGGAGAGCGGAATATAGACAGAGGGAAGAGAAGAGAAATATAGATGGGGTAGGAGGGAGGAGAGAAAACATGAGAAAAGGGATGAGGGATAGGGGATAGAGAAAGGAAGGTAGAGGCTGAGAAGATAAAAATAGAGAAACACGAGAGGCAGAGATATCGAGGGAGGGAGA
>NW_007502714.1:0-260 GCF_000475195.1 Diaphorina citri
GTTGAAAAAGTCCAAAACTTGTTGCCGTTGCATTAGGCGACAGAGCAGACAGAGCCCCAAGTCCAAACCAAACGATATAAAAGAAACTGAAGAAGTTGATTAAAATTCAAGCAAATTAACAATATGGCCTGAATCGTTTTAGACATCAGTAGCTAGAATCGGATAGGATACCCCTATGGCACCCAAAGCTGATTAATTAAAAATAAATAAAAACTCTCTCAGACCAAAGTCAGGTGCATCGAATAATAGATTACAGTAAG
>NW_007502715.1:0-260 GCF_000475195.1 Diaphorina citri
TGGGAGAAGTGGAATCTTGAGGTCTTGAGCTATACATAGATATTTTTTTTTATCAATAATTAAGTAGTACTTTTTTCCAATATCTCGAGAAATTTGAAAGAAAGCCCATTTGGGGCCCCAGCGAGTACATCACTACACCTACCATGCAGTCTGATTTACATCAATTACTTAGGTAACCATATTGTTACAGAACGCGTCTAGAGAGAGTATTTAGCTATGTATTTATCATGTATGAACTAAGAACGTGAAGCCTCGAGAAG
>NW_007502716.1:0-260 GCF_000475195.1 Diaphorina citri
ATCTTCAAACAATAAGTATTGAGTTCAGAATTCCACACCTCGGCTGGGATTGAACCCACGCCCTCCTGCTTACCAGACGAGTGTCTTGACCACTACACCACCGAGGCAGGCTATTCTATTTTTCTTCTCCTTGACTAGTCTATTTGTCTCAGCGGGGACTCTTTGTCTCTTGTAGGAGTCATGTGAATCAATGCCATAAAATAAATAAATTCATAAAATTCCTGTCATAAAGTTAATCCATGTCATAAGCTCTCGTCTGT
>NW_007502717.1:0-260 GCF_000475195.1 Diaphorina citri
TCAAACATACGTACTACAGAGTATATTTTCCTTTTGCGGTGCACATTAACACAGTTATACTTCCAATACACATGAGTACATTGGAAACATATGACTACATGTGGAAACACTAAGTATAGAGCAGCACTGGTCAAACAAAGAGCAACATGGGGCCTGGCAGTACCAAGTAGGTATAAGACAGGACTGTTCAAACATACGCACTACAATTACTACAGAGTATATTATTTCTTTTGCAGTGCACATTAACATTGTTAGGTATA
>NW_007502718.1:0-260 GCF_000475195.1 Diaphorina citri
CTCTTTAAAAAAAAAAAAAAAAAAAATCCTTAGGACAGCATTGAGCAGAAACGGACCAGTCAACGAAAACCAAATATCCCCAACTCCGGAAATTTCATGCGGGAAAAGGATTAAATTTAATTCATTTAATCCTTATTTGGACAGAATTAAGCAGAAAGGAACCAGTCAACAGAAACCAACCCACGGGCGGGAATCGACCCCGCGACCTAGCGCTTACAAGGCAGACGCGCTCCCCTCCAATGGGAGTAAAAAATCTATTG
>NW_007502719.1:0-260 GCF_000475195.1 Diaphorina citri
AAAAAACCCACTTTGCATAGTGGGCTTTTGTGTACGATCTAGCAAAGAAAAAAAATCCTACCTTAGCACCACTATTCAATTGTTGATCGATGTCGCTTTGTTAAACCATAACCTACACAACCTTCGAAGAGCTAGTCCTACATACAAGTCGATGATATTTTCGTCCATTAATTTTAGATCTATACCTTTGGATATTTGTGAGCCCTAAAGGGGCCCTTTTTATCTGTTCTATTTTTCTCTTTTTTAGTATCCGTATTTTG
>NW_007502720.1:0-260 GCF_000475195.1 Diaphorina citri
CCCCCTCCTTTACCCCCTTCTCTTTCTCCTCCTTCTCCCCCTTCCCCCATCTTCCTCCTTTTTAGCCCGTCCTTCCTTTATTATTACGATAGTAATAAAAACAGGTATAAGGGACGGGCTATTGTATTCGCTTGGGTGTCTGTCTGTCTTCATTCTGTGAGGACCAATTAAACTGAGAATGCAAAGTCCCAGAACTTCAGGAATCAGGATGTCCCGAACTTTGAGTACAATCTGTAAGAACCGGTTTAATTGAGACCGAA
>NW_007502721.1:0-260 GCF_000475195.1 Diaphorina citri
AAAGCTGGGTGTATGTCCATTATAGTGATACCTACTAATCTACCTAGCTATCTTTTTACGGTAAATATGTACGTACCTACTAAAGAGGGAGGTAAAAATTAAATTACCTACTCCCCATGACAATAAATATCTATAGCATATTCAAGAACACTATAAAAGCTAGGTAAGAAGTAGGTAATCTTGGCACATCCACTAATGTAAACTTGACATATCCTCCAATTATGTGGGGTCTTAGGTCTTTTACTGCCTATAAGGTACCC
>NW_007502722.1:0-260 GCF_000475195.1 Diaphorina citri
CCCAGAATTGACCATCTCTTCGTAAAATACCCCAAGGACCTTACCTTTGTTAAGAGATAACGGCTAATGCCTCTTCTACTATAGGATTAGCCACCTTTTGGTATCGAGCTTAGAATGAGCAGATACCTACCTAGTTGTAAAAAAAAAATCCATCAGAGCGGAATAAAACACAATCGAGAATTGTGTGACGTTTATCTTTTTATCTGGATCAAATTTATGTTACAGTTTCAAATTTACAATAAAGGTACGTAGGGGGAGAG
>NW_007502723.1:0-260 GCF_000475195.1 Diaphorina citri
GTTGGTCTGTTGAGTACTTCTTATTTTTCAATGATCTCCAGTGCTGATCTGGTTATCTCCAGAACCATCATCACCATTTGGAGGTCGCTTTATGCAACACTTCATAAATCATTCTTTGTTTTCATAATTCCCAAGTGTCAATATGATTGTTTCTTTTATAACTGGTGTTTCTTTCAATTCTGGCTGGGATGTTGTTTATGGGTTCTTTGTGCGACTGTTTGGCAGTGGTGGATCCTTCATGAAAGCTATTATGCACTGCT
>NW_007502724.1:0-260 GCF_000475195.1 Diaphorina citri
AGATACTCCAGAAACTGAAGAAACAACCGAGGCTTCAAAGAAAACAACCACACCTAGAAAGCCAACAACATCTCATACCACCGAGACTACAGAATCTGGAGATACACCAGAAACTGAAGAAACAACCGAGGTTTCAAAGAAAACAACCACACCTAGAAAGCCAACAACATCTCATACAACCAAGACTACAGAATCTGGAGATACTCCAGAAACTGAAGAAACAACCGAGGCTTCAAAGAAAACAACCACACCTAGAAAGC
>NW_007502725.1:0-260 GCF_000475195.1 Diaphorina citri
AGAGAGAGAGATACGTACCTTTTTTCGACAAAACGTGAAAGCAACAAAAGGTAACAATAAGAAAAGGAAGAAAAATCATAAATAGGAAAAAGTAACGAGAGAGAAATCACTGAAAAGTGAGAGAATTGGAGAGAGAGAGAGAGAGACAGAGATAGGTTGGAAAAAAGAAAGCGAGAAAAAGACAGAGGTACAAAATAAAGGAGATAGAAAGAGAGAAGACACAGAAGAGGGAGAGAGAAAAAGAATAGGTGAGAAATCAA
>NW_007502726.1:0-260 GCF_000475195.1 Diaphorina citri
AAAAAACCGCGGATACCGAGAACAAACCGCGGATACCGCGAAAAAACCGCGGATACCGCGAACAAACCGCGGATACCGCGAGCAAACCGCGGATATTGCGAAAAAACCGCGGATACCGCGAAAAAACCGCGGATACCGCGAACAAACCGCGGATACCGCGAGCAAACCGCGGATACCGCGCACAAAACGCGGATACCGCGAACAAACCGCGGATACCGCGAAAAAACCGCGGATACCGCGAACAAACCGCGGATACCGCG
>NW_007502727.1:0-260 GCF_000475195.1 Diaphorina citri
TCATCTTCCACCTCTTCTCTTTCATCCTTTTCGTCTCAATTTCTATTTTTCCTCCTGTTCCTCCTCCTATACTCCTCTTCTTCATTATTACTTTCTGTCATCTGATCCTTTTCTTCTTCTTCTTCTTCTTCTTTACCTTCTCCTTCTCCTCCATCTTCTTTCTTTTTTTCTCGTCCTCTTTTCTCGTCAAATTTCCTTAATTATTTTACCTTCTCTTCTTCTTCCTTTTCTTCCTCTTTTTCCCAATTCTTGTTCTCGAT
>NW_007502728.1:0-260 GCF_000475195.1 Diaphorina citri
TGAATAGACCAGGGGTGGCCATAATGTAGCTCTCGTTGTGGCCACTTCGCGAACCGTAAGCGGCTCAAGAGACGATCTTGATTTAGGGGGTGGGCCGAGCCCCTGTGGGCCATGAGACGATCTTGTGTGGCTTTCTAATCATGGTTCATACCTTGTTGACAAATTTCTCGTCGAGACTCGAGAACTGAAGATTAGAATTTCCATGAGCCTGAATTCTGAAGATTGTAGACCAAAATTTTCAAAAATTTCGCCTGTGGTGC
>NW_007502729.1:0-260 GCF_000475195.1 Diaphorina citri
AAAGGAGGAGCCCAATTGGTGGAGTAGGCCCCGGGGCCCGGCTAGTCTATGAACAGCCCTGCCTATGCATCATTTACTATGCAATCACCGCTCATGTAATTATTACGGAAAGGTTTTTAAAACCTCTCTACTTAAATATGTGTGGGTAATTATGATGATTTGTAGAGTTCCATTTTTCCATAGAACATGTTAACTTTTGCTGCTTTAACTCTTGCTGGCATATGTGGAACTTTGAACACATTGATGAATTGTGCTGCAAA
>NW_007502730.1:0-260 GCF_000475195.1 Diaphorina citri
TTCCCTCTTATCTCGGCCTCTACCCCATTCATTTTACCTCTGTAAATTTCAAGTTTGGTCGGAAAGTTTGAAAAAAGTTCATGATTGTTTAGGGACAGGATTGTTAAGGTCGTCGCCGGAGGCTAAGATTTCTCTTTTGGAATCCAAGGGTTTTGAACTTCTGATTCCTTTTTTGGTGGAAAGATTTTTTTAATTGTCTTAAATGTGATTGAGAGAGGAATCTCATTACTATTCAAAGTGAATAGTATGTACCTCTGTAA
>NW_007502731.1:0-260 GCF_000475195.1 Diaphorina citri
ATGTGTTTTTTCAATGATCTTGGTATAATGACTATCGACCTTGGTCTTGACTGTGAGAACACTAAATTCCAGTATAAATAGATAGATACCAAAATACCTTCTATTACGTACCACTTGTAAATTTTATGCGAAAGCGATACCGAGGTAGGTAAAGCGATACCTAGGTTTTTTTTAAGTGCTAGGTTTTATCTTTTCCTCTTCTCATTATCATCATTATCGTTATTGTCTTTTTTTTTTTTTTTTTTTTTTTTTTTTTTTAA
>NW_007502732.1:0-260 GCF_000475195.1 Diaphorina citri
GAATATTTTAATCTCAAATATTTACATGTTACGTTACTTAACTACTCGTACAGAATGGAAAATCCAAGTAGAATTTGTAGAATTCTTTTTTACCCAAATACCTACATTGTAAGGGTAAGGGCTGAATTATGAATTACATTCACATAAAATATATGTATTTACACCTCAATTCTTTTCATGTGCAACTTCGTCAGTAGCAATCATTCCGATTCATGCTTATGACTTACCAATGTGTAAGTAAGTTGTACCAGCCAATATAT
>NW_007502733.1:0-260 GCF_000475195.1 Diaphorina citri
GCGAGTAATTTCATAGTCAATGGAAACGATGAGCCAATTGGCTAACAGCTTCACAACCGTATCAACCGTTTGACAAGCGACTCTTTCCAAGTAGCTATTAGTAAAAGAGTGGGAACAGACCACTTCTGTGGTACCACGATGGGAATGAACTGCATTCTAGTAGACCCAACTTATGACTACAATACACGTTGCCCTCAACCCTAGCCATCCCATCTAAAATCAGTCGACCCTTGAGGTGTTCGACCTGAGCGAAAATTGAG
>NW_007502734.1:0-260 GCF_000475195.1 Diaphorina citri
CTTTTCCTCCCCCTCCACTTCTATATCAGTCGTGGCCTTCCCCCTCCCCCTCCCTGTGTCTACCCCTTCTTACCCGCCCGTGTAAGTTACAGTAGAACCTCGATTATTTCAACCTCCATTATTTCAACTTTCTCTTATTTCAACCCCAAAATCAGTTCAAAATAGGGTATTTACTATTTATTAACCACTTTTTACTTTCCTTATCCTATAGGAAGGAAAGTAATGTAATCGGGTCAAATTTTCGATGGTCAGATTTTAGT
>NW_007502735.1:0-260 GCF_000475195.1 Diaphorina citri
TTACAAGAAATAATCCACCATCAATATTATTATGGCACAAGAAACAAGAGTGTTTCTTTGATTAATTCACTCCGACAGGTATAACATATCCGATGTGAATAATTATAATCTTATAAATGGCAAATCTTCTGAGGATGTAAGTGATGCCCAACAAAGCACATGTCTGGATCTTACGGATTCATTTTTCGATTTTCCTCCATTTGGCTGCACTGTGCGACGGCCAAGTAAGACATCACCATAACTGCAATGCACACCAAGGT
>NW_007502736.1:0-260 GCF_000475195.1 Diaphorina citri
TCTTTAGTTAGAATTAGAGGAGTTATAGACTCGTTACCAAGCTGACTTTGAGTTCCTGATCAAATTCATTGGGTTATTAATGATAAAAGTCACCTGAGAATGAAAATCAGATTAGAAAATTCAGTGAAGGAGCCCTAACTCTTGTGATTCTAATACGAAGGCCTGATTTCGCATTTACTTTGGGATGGTTCAAATGCATATTGACACTGGATCGTGTTTCGATTTAGTCAAGTGTCGAAAACAAGGGGCAGTTAACCAAT
>NW_007502737.1:0-260 GCF_000475195.1 Diaphorina citri
TATACAAGATGAACATAGAATCCGCACAGACATCAATCAACTCCTGACACAATAGAAAATTTCTTTTGAGAAGCGATAATGATTCCTGCTAAATATAAAAATCATTAAAATCCCTAACTACTGCTGTGCCTCAGAGCATGGAATAATGAAAATCCAATGTAGAAGTTATTATTATTATTATTTTTTTTTATAAAAAATGAGTGTTTCACCGCCGTTTTTATTTCGTAGCGATGAAACAACTGCTACATTAGACGCATGTG
>NW_007502738.1:0-260 GCF_000475195.1 Diaphorina citri
AAAGAAAGAGAGAGAGAGAGAGAGAGAGAGAGAGAGAGAGAGAGAGAGAGAAAGAGAAACATAGAGGAGGGGGAGGGAGGGAGAGAGAGAGAAACATAAAGGAGGAGAGAGAGAGAGAGTGAGAAACAACATAAGGCAAGAGAGGATTTAGTTTTCTGTTTCAAAGAGTAGATTTTGCTATCTTTCAGAGAGAGAGAGAGAGAGAGAGAGAGAGAGAGAGAGAGAGAGAGAGAGAGAGAGAGAGAGAGAGAGAGAGAGAG
>NW_007502739.1:0-260 GCF_000475195.1 Diaphorina citri
GATATGCCTTTGGCATCACACAACGAAGAAACAAATAAAGATAAAGAGATAGAAAGGAAGGTGTGAAGGGAGAGAGAGCGAGAGAGAGTGAGTGAGAGAGAGAGAGAGAGAGTGAGTGAGAGAGAGAGAGAAAGGGAATATGGAAGATGTAATAAATTTAGAGGAAGAGGAGAAAGCGATAGGATAACAAGCTGGGTCCGTCCCTCCGGGAATTTTTTAGCCCGTAGTTTATTCGATCGTGATTAAAGAAAATCAGTACC
>NW_007502740.1:0-260 GCF_000475195.1 Diaphorina citri
TTTAATCTCAATATTTTTTTTATTTTTTATAGTTTTTTCTGAGATAATAAAAAAAAATCATGAGAATCACCAATTATTACAACCACTAGTAGACAGAACAACGCCGGGTGTGATAAGGGCTTAAGTCTAGGTACTAAACTACTGATGAATCCCGCGCGCAAAGTGTTCTACAAGTAGACAATAATTATTTATAGCTAATCAAGGAATTATAAATACATATTTGTTTGAATTTTTAGAAAAAGGGAACAAATTATGGAACA
>NW_007502741.1:0-260 GCF_000475195.1 Diaphorina citri
AAGCCCATCGTCCATTTTTTCAGACCAAAATCTAGTTTTCAGGGTTCAAAATCTAGTGTGAAAAACAATGGTGAACCAATTGGATTATGACCAATTTAAATTAAATATCAAATAACTTTCAACTATACGCAATATCGTAGACTTTTATCGGCACATTGTTTTATAACAAATTTTCAACAGCAAATGGTTTCTACAAATCAATTCCATGGCCAAGGTACCCAATCCTTGACAAATGGAGTGAGCTTAAAAAGATATTCCAT
>NW_007502742.1:0-260 GCF_000475195.1 Diaphorina citri
CCACATTTTGATCTAGGTGTCTCACTTGATCCACGAACCTTTGACCCAACTTTGATGCTGTGTCATCTGGCAACCCAAACTTTGGGTCACTCGTCAGTAAATTTTATTGACTGTTTCTCTCTGCTTATGACACTACCTCCTTATTTTCCCCCAAGTGCCTTTGTTTTGAGAAGTGCAATTTTATTATTAAGTTTTTAAACATGAAAATGATGTCGGATGTTTATATCTTGTTAGTCTTGTGTCTGACGGTATTAAACCTA
>NW_007502743.1:0-260 GCF_000475195.1 Diaphorina citri
GTCTTGGAAGCCTCCTCTAGTTTTCTTAACCATGGTCTCTTTTAGCATTTGATAAAGTCGTGCCTAGGATATACATAGGTAAGTTGGATTTCAATGTTTACTCTCCAGACGATCTTTTATTTCGAACTGTTTTCCTTCTTTCCTTTTGAATCTTTCAAAATTCCTCAGCGTAACGTGGAGTTTTGGTAAGATGGTAAGTACATACATTACCTGTCTACATTCTTTTCCTCATAAATAATGTTAGGTATGCTTTGTACAAT
>NW_007502744.1:0-260 GCF_000475195.1 Diaphorina citri
TTTAGTGTTTCAAATGCAGGCAACAACAAAATATTTGGAAATTTTCAAGGTGTGCGCTAATTTTGTCCAGGAGTGTATTTTGAAGACGGTCAAAAAGTTGGCGTCTTCTGAGCTCATATCTTGAGCAGCACATGGTTATATGTTCAAAGTCCTCACGTTCCCTACATACCTCACATAAATTAGAAGGAACCATCCCTATTTTATGTAGGTATGCTTGGCATATCCCATGGTTTGATCTAAGCCTATTAAAGGTAACTATG
>NW_007502745.1:0-260 GCF_000475195.1 Diaphorina citri
CCTTAAGGGAGCCGACCCTCGACCCTAGCCTAGTCCCGACCCAAGAGAGAAAAAAAACATCTTAATAAATAGGAACGGCTTCAACGGAGTACTGACCCTCACAGAAATGAAGAAATTGCTGCGAGGGTCGTTGGTTTTTGTATATATTTTTGACATCATTATAACCAAAAAATTTTCAAGTATATCTAATTTTTTCCCTACTTGTGTCCCTCAGGTTCAGGAGTTTGAACACATCAATGGTTACTACAGCATGCCTGAGG
>NW_007502746.1:0-260 GCF_000475195.1 Diaphorina citri
TGCCCCCCCCCCCCCCCCAGTCAGCGTTGTTAATCTGCTGCTGATTGTGCTGAGGCCTGGCTTAGCCGCGTGTCCTGTGTAATCCTTTGTCAGCAGAGTTGCTAACATGGTCAACTTGTTTTACATTCGTAAATCCTGATGGTTGTAGAATGAAAACATGAATTGCCCCGCAAGTGTACCTACTACCTAGGCTTGCCAAACGTCCCGAATTGGCCGGGACAGTCCCGAATTTCAGGGGGTGTCCCGGCGTCCCGTTCAGT
>NW_007502747.1:0-260 GCF_000475195.1 Diaphorina citri
AGAGGGAGGGAGAGGAAGAGGAAAATGAACATAAAAAACAAAAGTAATTTGAGAAAAATTATTCAACAATCTCATTCGAGATGGAAAGAGAGAAGAGATAAAAGGAGAGGGAGAGAAGGGGAGGGGGAGAAGGAGATAACGGGAGGGGATAGAGGGGAGAAGGGAGGGGAGGAGGGGGGTGCACCCTGCAGTGCTGAAAGTCCTACAAATGATAATGGCGAAAAAATGTAAAAATTGTTCGAATGAAACCGAAAAAGTTT
>NW_007502748.1:0-260 GCF_000475195.1 Diaphorina citri
CAGTTGGTGATAGATCTGCACACCATTCGGCTAAACTCTTCATATCTTTCAGCACAATTACAGAAGAGATAAAATTGCATATAGGCGCCTATACAAAGCATGAAGGTCTTGTAGAAGCGAATGCCAGAGTGCTCCTCCAAGTTGATGAACAGCTGATAGAGACATAGTGAAAACGTTATGTTGGTACAGAGAACGAGGGCAATGATTGCTGGGGCTAATAGTTCCGTTAGCTGCAATACAAAATCAATGAGATGGGTAAG
>NW_007502749.1:0-260 GCF_000475195.1 Diaphorina citri
CTCCCTTCTCTACTTTCTTCTCCTACATCTCCTTCTTCTACCTTCCTTTCACTCTTCTCTCCTTCCCTCTCCATTCTCCCTTCTCTTTTTTTTCATGTGTATATTATTCCTCTATCTTCCTTTCTCGGTTCTTTCCTCCCTTGCATGTCCTCTTCTTCTCATTCCTATGATTCCCCTCTACGTTCGTTTCTCCCGTCTCCTCTTCTCTTTATTATTCCATTCCTGTTCTCCTCTTCCTTCGGTTCTAATCTTCCACCCCC
>NW_007502750.1:0-260 GCF_000475195.1 Diaphorina citri
GGTGAAAACTGCGGAAGTATCACAGTATGAATCAAGGTAATGTAGGTAAACTACGAATACTAGAGCTTTTCGTTCACATTCAATGATCGAACCGAATGACATGGAAACAACAAGCAGGGTCCGTCCCTCCGGGAATTTTTCAGCCCGTAGTGATTAGAGAAAATCAGTACCTATGTACCTATCTAATTTGTTTAATATTCAGTTTATTATCATTCTTGATTTGATTTATTGATTTTACTTTCATGTAATGATTTAAAATC
>NW_007502751.1:0-260 GCF_000475195.1 Diaphorina citri
CAGTGCTTTTGGCATCTCCACCAATTCAGTGTTTTTGACATCTCCACCAATTCAGTACTTTTGGCATCTCCACCAATTTAGTACTTTTGGCATCTCCACCAATTTAGTACTTTTGACATCTCCACCAATTCAGTGTTTTTGACATCTCCACCAATTCAGTGCTTTTGGCATCTCCACCAATTCAGTGCTTTTGGCATCTCCACCAATTCAGTGTTTTTGACATCTCCACCAATTCAGTACTTTTGGCATCTCCACCAATT
>NW_007502752.1:0-260 GCF_000475195.1 Diaphorina citri
TCTCTATCTCAATCTATGTGTGTTAATGTTTGTTGAATGGGTCAAATTTTATTGCGATTTTTACTATTTTCACCCCACATTTATCGGGTTGCGATTTCACTCTTTTCGACCCACTTTTATCGGGTCGATTAATGTGTCATTTTCGAGATCTAGAAGACTGTACCTACACACATTCTTGACACTTGACACACATTGAACTCAGGTGGTAGAAGTGGTTCATGAGATTAAAGCACAATTTTATTTTCAAACCAATATTTGTG
>NW_007502753.1:0-260 GCF_000475195.1 Diaphorina citri
CAGTACTGTAAAAAATTCTTTTAATAATGTTAAAAATAGTTTAATATTAAAAAATAAGAAATTATTTTTATTATCAGGAGAAGATACAAATCTTTATTTTTGTAAAAAAATTTTGTATTCGGGAACTATATCTGTTTATAATAATGTTTTTCCAAAGATGTTTAACAATATCAATAATAAATTTATTTATTTTGTAAAACAATTTAATTATGATATTAACCCAGTTTTAATAAAAAACCTTATTAAGAAAATTTTTTCTA
>NW_007502754.1:0-260 GCF_000475195.1 Diaphorina citri
ATGTTATCTGCCTATCAAAGTCCATCTCTGTCATTGAAAGAAATGGCAAAAAAGCCCAAAATTGTGGGGAAGGTGATGGTACTTATAGATATTTTGGCATTAAAAAATCGACATCGAAAACGTTCCTTCTTTAATCTCGTAGGTACAAGGATAAGGAAAGTAAAAAAGAATGAGGTATTAGAAGGTGGTAAACCTTCTATAGCAAGAAGAATAATTAGGAAAAATACATCGATTTCTCAGTGTTAACTACGAGTATATCT
>NW_007502755.1:0-260 GCF_000475195.1 Diaphorina citri
CAAATATTCCTCTTGTAAATTATATGATAGGTTCTCTCCATTTCTCCTCTACTCAAGTCCACTAAGCACAGGTATTATATCTACATGATAATTATTATAGACATTTGGTTTGATGTACCTCTATCCTCTATGAGCATACGTATAGGTACCTACCTATACCTACGTAGTTTTTACGAGTACGTATAAACTGTGTCTTCAGCTTTCTCTGGCCGTATCTTTGGTGCTGAGAGCTCTTGTACGAAATAGGTAGCTAATAGATA
>NW_007502756.1:0-260 GCF_000475195.1 Diaphorina citri
AAGACACGCGAAAAGGCTCCCAATGTAGCTTCTGTCTTGTCCCCTCTCATTGTGACAATTAAAAAGGAGTCAAAATTGTATTGGCACTTCACAATGTTCACTCGAAAAAAAGTAACCTATGCCATAACTTATTCTGATTTTGATGAAATTCGGCTAACTTTTTTAGTACCCTAAAGAATTTTTGCTCATTAAATTTTGGGCACAGATACCTAATGGTCTTTAAACTCTTTAAGGGTTTCTTTTTCTGTGAGAATTGTAAC
>NW_007502757.1:0-260 GCF_000475195.1 Diaphorina citri
TTGAATGAGGAGCACATTGCCAAATTGTATACCCGAATTTATTATTGTTGTGTGATTATGTAGTGATAAGATGGCCTTGTGTGTTGATAAGAAATGAAAGAGAAAGGGTGATAAATCTGGTAATACTCACTTCTAGTTCATTCCAAGAAGGAAAGTAAAAAGAATCTTCGCAGAAGGCAGGGTTAGCTCAGGAGATTTCTAGTTGTATCTTGATTCTTGAGGTGTAATGAATGACCGTGTCTGACAAATTAGTAACAGTA
>NW_007502758.1:0-260 GCF_000475195.1 Diaphorina citri
AAAATATTAGTTGAGAACAGTGTGGATTAATAACTCTGTGTGAAAAAATGAGCAGATTGTGAGTAGGATGAATGAGCATAATACTACGTGGGCAGCTTGATGTCTTGATGAAACAGCTCCATACCATAGTATGGATATGGGCGTTAATAACAAACGAAATGAAGTGCAATGGTAGGCAAAATATTCAAGTGGGTGTGTTTAGAACAAGGGTATATGAAAACCTTGATGAAGTCCTCTAAATTCCAGAGCCACAAAAAAAA
>NW_007502759.1:0-260 GCF_000475195.1 Diaphorina citri
AACAATTTGAAACTCATTCAAGCATACAAACAGGTAATCATCATTAATTTCAAATCTCATTCTCATTTGTATCTGGCTAGAGTCGCTAGAGGGACGGAATCCGAAATTGAATCATCAACTTCAGCGGACGAGGTTCGTTTTTTGTTAACTTTGTTACGGAGGGAATTCGTAAAAAAAGTCAACGGGACGAAACTCGTGCCCTCTGTTACATCCCATAACACCTATAGGTACCAAAAAACAAAGGCTTTTATGCAGGAAAA
>NW_007502760.1:0-260 GCF_000475195.1 Diaphorina citri
TTTTTTACTTTCTATTATTTCTCTCTCTTTCTCTTCAGATAAATTGATAATACTTAGTTCATCCGTGAATAACTCATATCTAAAGAAATGTGAGAACTGGCACAAGTAGAATTCTAAGCTCACTTAACGATGCAGTCATCGAAGAGAGAAACAATCAATAAAAATTATTGATGGAACTGCCCAAAGTTTGGTTTGCTTAAAGGACAATGATTAAATTGGTCCTAAGCTCCTAAGAAGGGGGAAAAAAAATCATTCCTTAG
>NW_007502761.1:0-260 GCF_000475195.1 Diaphorina citri
AAAACAAATCCTGATTGGGTAGCATTCTTTGTAAAACCATAAGTCCCTGCATAGGTATTTAGAATTTAGAAGAAAATTTATCTAGATCTCGTAAGCTAAGATATCAGGATCTTTTACTACTTTCTATCCCAAAACCTAAGGTAGCTAATAAGTGACAATACTTGTGGAACTCTCGTACAAAAGGAAAGTAAAATAAATTTGAAATAGGTATTATCGAACAATACATCTAGGTTTGAAAGTAAGTACATCAATTATGGGAA
>NW_007502762.1:0-260 GCF_000475195.1 Diaphorina citri
AGCGCGAAGCGCGACCACACGACCACAGAGAAGAATCTTTTTCCTCCCGCAGAGTTTTAGCTTCATTTTTAGTTTTTTTTTTTATGTTTTTAGTTTTCTCGGTTGAACATTCGTACTCGCTTTGATCGAAAGAAAAATATTTTGAGCTTTACGACTTTGTATGAAATTTGTACCTAGACTCCTCACATATCATTGAAGTTAAGCAACGTTGAGCGTGGTTGGTAGCTGGATGAGTGACCACCTAGGGAACTTTTTTTTTA
>NW_007502763.1:0-260 GCF_000475195.1 Diaphorina citri
TTGTGCAGTAGGTAGTAACTTTATTTAGACAGGCGATGTGGGAAATATGTATAATAGTCTATCAATCAATCAATCAATAAAATATGTAAGAGCTACATAGATCGCCCTAACCTTTCGACGACAAGCTACCCGCCACCTTACATTAAGGTCACCCAGCCTGAGTGGGGACGGAAAAGGCAGCAGCATGGTCACCCATCCGGATACCAACCACGCGGAACGTTGCTTAACTTGACTGATTGGAATTTCTTCAGGATTAACTA
>NW_007502764.1:0-260 GCF_000475195.1 Diaphorina citri
AGTACGAGAAATGTAAATAATCTCTCTGTTTTTAGCACGATCTCAATCAGGGATGGATGGATACTTTTTTGAGCAGCAACCGATTGCCAAGATAGTCACCCATCCGGATGACAACCACGCGAAATAGTGCTTAACATCAGTGATCCTTTGGGAAGTGAAGCTACCCCGTCTTTTCTTCTCCGCTGGCATTTAAACCAAATTGTTCTCACGAAGGATATATACCTAGTGCCTTTAAGTAGGGAAATATGTCTATCTACTTA
>NW_007502765.1:0-260 GCF_000475195.1 Diaphorina citri
CCAACCGAGCTCGGAATTCTAACTTTACGATTTTTTCTGGTTCTAACGATTTTAACGAGTTCTTATTTTGATTTCTTTTTGTAATAATTCCGGAACGGGGGTTCCGATTTGGATTAAATTTGGCAACCATGTTTAACATTTGAATTAAAATTGTCTCTTAGATTTTGGAACTATTCGAGCTCTTTGTAGACCCAGTATGTTTGAAAGGAGAACCAATAAAAATAAATTCAATTCAAATTTTCGAATCATGCTCAGAACTT
>NW_007502766.1:0-260 GCF_000475195.1 Diaphorina citri
GCAAAGAAGATTTCACACAAAATGTCTGACTACAAAATTAAAATAAACAAAGCGTATTCTAACCTGTGGAATCAGAACAGAACTTCCAACCTCCAATTATTCAAATCCCAACCCTTGATTTGCCAGGTTTGGAGAGACGCCATCTTGGATTTCTAATTGTTTAGTACAAGTGGTACCACGCCACCTAGTGGTTGAAACTAAATGTTGTATTTTCCCTAATAAAAAGAGGGGAAATTGACTTCAGAAAAGGGGAAATAGTT
>NW_007502767.1:0-260 GCF_000475195.1 Diaphorina citri
ATTCAACTTATCTGTTTAGGTTTAGGATAAAGTTCGTCCCGGGTGGGAATCGAACCCGCGACCCAGTGCTTACAAGGCAGACGCGCTACTATCCAAGCTAACTAGGCTGGCTACAGTACTTTTAATGAAAGCTCAAATTGAAATGATCATCCTTTGACTTTGAGCTTTTGGGGGTGACTTAGAGCTCTACAAAGGGTAAATTTTAGGGTGTATGTTACAATCCGGTTATACTAATGCACGACGAGACAAATTTCTCGTCT
>NW_007502768.1:0-260 GCF_000475195.1 Diaphorina citri
AATGAGGAAAGAGGAATATAATTGATTGCAAAGGAGAGTAGAGTAAATAAAGGAAAAATTGGAGAGGGAAAGAGGAGAGATGGAGGGAAAAAGAATGTATTAAACATGTAGCACTTTAGTCTGACCTCAGACAAAACAAATGAGGGTAAAAAGGAATGCCAAGTACAGCAGAAAAAACTGACGGAAAATACTTTTCAATAAATGACTTTTATGGGGCACGGTTAGCCCAGTGGTAAAGCCCTTGCTTGCCATGCAGAAGG
>NW_007502769.1:0-260 GCF_000475195.1 Diaphorina citri
TGTACTAGTCAAAATACCCTTAGAATAAGTTGATATTTATGTTGCTTGAATAGCTAAATAAGGAGAATCTCATATAATATAATGTCAATCAAGTTCCAATATCAAAATGACCAGGTCTAATTGGCAACTAGCACAAAAAACAGGTGAGACCTAATTTAGATCTATCTTCTAATTCAGTGTGCTTTCTTCTCTTCTGTTTACAGGTAGTGCTATTACCGGTCCCGTTGCTAAGGAATGCGCAGATCTGTGGCCCAGGATAG
>NW_007502770.1:0-260 GCF_000475195.1 Diaphorina citri
ACTAGGATTACATAGAATAGAAATACATAATAGATAATAACTGCTTGTACTCAGTCTGCAACTAGAAAGCTGTCTGGAATATAGTCTGGATATCGCTGTCTAATACCTACAACTTGTGCTGGTCGTAATCCTCGCAGACTCATTATTGTCTGTCGTTAAAAGATCAACTTTTATGCACAGAAAAAAAGCAGGTACTAAGCTACAAAGGTTTCAAGTAAGATTTTCATAGCTACAAAAGCTGCAGCTTTTTCCTTAAATGT
>NW_007502771.1:0-260 GCF_000475195.1 Diaphorina citri
CAAGCAGTTTGGATTTAGGGCAGGTAAATCTACGGCCGATGCGGTGGCTAACTTCTTGAAGGATCTGGACCTCAGTCAGAGCTCGCGAAACCATTCTATAGGCCTCTTTTGCGACCTTTCAAAGGCATTTGACCGAGTTGATCACTCTATACTCCTTTCTAAGCTTCCTTTCTATGGTGTTGGAGAGAACTCCTTAAAATGGTTCCAAAGCTATCTTGTGGGACGCAACCAGACCACTAAAATTCCAACTGTGACCAATG
>NW_007502772.1:0-260 GCF_000475195.1 Diaphorina citri
GTTCATCCGGTTGACTTGGTCAAGTAAAAAAAACTTATCCACCGAGAAAAAAAAAAAATAATTGTAGGGTGTTTCTTTCTCACTGCTGTACCCAAGATAAGCTTAATCCATCTTTTAGGGCAGTTGCCCCTACATTTAAGCCTCAGAGCGGGCTTTGTGTGGTACCCGAACCAGCTTCGCGTTCTACGCTCGGGTGTACTCGTAATACTTCGTCATATGCAGCTCTCTCTCGTTGTTATTCGGCTCGTAGCTGTTGCCAT
>NW_007502773.1:0-260 GCF_000475195.1 Diaphorina citri
TTATTATTATTTTTTTTTTTTTTTGATAGAGGGGCTTGTAACGAAAGACGAGTTAAAACCCCCAAGCTGGACTAAGCTAGTCTACGAGTACTACATGTTTAAAGTTCCCCAGCAATAGGAGAAAGTCAGCAGTTCCGAGGCGGGAATCGAACCCGCGGCCTAGTGCTTACAAGGCAGATGTGCTACCAACCAAGCAAACTAGGTTGGCTCCCATAGGGGGTAAAGGGACTTTTATTCTCATTCGAGCAGGATAAACAAGG
>NW_007502774.1:0-260 GCF_000475195.1 Diaphorina citri
ACATCAAGATATTGTTCATAAACGCACTCAAAAATGCAATGTTTGTTTCACAGGAAACCCCAAGCCAATATTCCCGATTGTGTCAAACCTACCAAACTTTCGACTTCAAGATTATCAAGCATTTCATGACGTGCAGGTTGCTTTGATCAAGACTTCAGGAGGTGTCTGCAAAGGACCGGCTATGAAGTTGTGTCCACACCCAAATCGGTGGATTTGGTTCAGTTATGAAACCGGTTGTTTCATGGTGGGGAGAATGTCGC
>NW_007502775.1:0-260 GCF_000475195.1 Diaphorina citri
ATTATACTTCTGTATTGATCATCTTTCGGCAGAAATCGACTAAACTCGGGTCGATGTGTTAGGTAGACGTCGTTTTGTCTCTCAATCCATGTCTTTGGACCATTTTTCCATACTGCCTGACGATATAATCATTCGACAAAAATTGTGCCAACTCAATTTCTTAGGTGGGGTGAGGTGAAAGTCGGATTAGATATTGGATTTAACGTGTATATTAACGAGAATTTTGAAACGTGTCGTTTGACGTTTAAATGAGGTGAACT
>NW_007502776.1:0-260 GCF_000475195.1 Diaphorina citri
GTTGAATTTCTACACTCTGTTTCTGTAGCAAGATATTATGACTCATCTTCATAATATACTATACTATCTTATAAGTACCTACAATAATGGGGAGTTAATGCATCCAAATTCCAAGAGAAACGTGTATTCTTTGTTCAAAATATCTTGAAATACTTAGAAGTTGAAGAATATTTTATGGCCCTATCAGTCTTTATATGTTAGAGTTTCAAAGGGCATTTTATGGACTTTGATCATCAGGGTTTCCTCGCATCATCAATTCG
>NW_007502777.1:0-260 GCF_000475195.1 Diaphorina citri
ACAATTGATGAAAATGAAAACTTTAAAAAACATGATGTTGCACCAACTGTAGCTAAAGCAAAGGCACTTGAAACCATCCACACCCAATACCCTGCAGAACAATGGCTCCATGTGTATACAGACGGCTCAATGCAAGACCCAGAAAAAGGAGCAGGTGCAGGCATAACATGTGACCTTTTTGCATTCTACAAAGGATTAGGACCACATACTACAAACTATGATGGAGAAATCGAAGCCATAAAATTTGCCATCCAACAACT
>NW_007502778.1:0-260 GCF_000475195.1 Diaphorina citri
AAAGATTTGTTAGCACGATACCAGTTGCAAGGACGCAAACACTGTTGGGCATAACGTCCGAACTTTTTATGATACCAGCATATATCTTCTGGAGCTTCAGATCTTCTTGCTTGGAATGGACGCGAGCGAAATGGCTTTCTCTGCTGGATTTTCAAAACTTCTAAAGATGCGCTGAGATTCTCCATCTGCGAGCTCAAACGCTCGAGGACATCAGACTGAGTTGAACTTGACTCAACAGCTTTGACATGGTGATCTTGCAG
>NW_007502779.1:0-260 GCF_000475195.1 Diaphorina citri
GGAGTTTTCACAATTAGAGCAGTGATTAGTGTTATTATAGGGTTAGGTTAAATTCAAAAAGGAGCTTTTCTGTTCCACGGATGTGACTTCTGCATAATTACCGTTTCTTCTTTTAGTTCTTCCATATTTAATCTTTCAATTGATCAGACATTCTGCCTCTGGGAATAACAGATTTATCTAGGTAGCTTTGCCTGTTCCTTTTGCTACTTTCATGATTGGATTATAAAAAGCATCAGTATGTTCATAAATTGACTCATTTA
>NW_007502780.1:0-260 GCF_000475195.1 Diaphorina citri
GAACCAAGTCCAATAAGAGTCTTAACAATGATACCATCCAAACAAACCGATCAAAAACAAAGCTAGAAGCCCTGGAAGAAACTCAAACCATTATTAAGAACAACATTCAACCCCCTGAGAACAATAGTTCAAATGAAAAGCTTGGCAAAGAGTTATACAAACAAAGTAAATCTAAAAAGAAAACTACCAAAAAAATTGAGAGTGATGGCAAATCAAAACAAGGACACAAAACGAAACAGAAAAGTATTAGGAAAAAAGTT
>NW_007502781.1:0-260 GCF_000475195.1 Diaphorina citri
ACTGTCCACACATAGTCAACGGTCGATCGACGTGGACTGAAACCGTAAACTGCCTCGACAGCATAGCTTCACCTCGTCGATCGACGGGATCGACTATGTGTGGACACAGCTTAAAGGTTGACTTTAGGTCGAAGCTGCGAAGGTCCGTAACAATTTTGTGTTTTATTTTCATCTGTCAGCGAGCTTTAAGTTTCTCTCACGTTAATCTCTGAATAGTCTCTTCGCGAACAGTGATGAAGAGCGACGATAAAAGACAAACT
>NW_007502782.1:0-260 GCF_000475195.1 Diaphorina citri
AGGTACCGACCTATTACATACCTATAGTTTTTTTTATGTTTAGAAAGAAGGTAACTAGTCTCTGGGTCACTACGAATTGAAATCTTATAAACTCAGGCAAATGGCGAAGAAAAAGTTTTTTTTTTAATTTTATTTAAGAGGTTTGATAGAGGGAACATGCAACTACTAAGTCTTAGGTATCGTCCCGAAATCTAAGACAGGATAGGAGAAAGCCAGCAGTTTCGACAACGAACATCACCTGTTTAGGATAAAATCCGCCC
>NW_007502783.1:0-260 GCF_000475195.1 Diaphorina citri
ATTTTGAAAATTTGGACCGATTGCAATACTTTCATTACTAGTATAGCTCCGCTATACTGTAGTAATAAAAAGTAAAAATGAAGGGGCAAAAACCAACACGTAAAAAAGATCGATATTATTATTATTTTTTTTTTAATAAGAAATTTACGTAGGTCCCTATTTTTTTATATATAAATTTACCTAAAAATATAATATCGATCTTTTTTACGTGTTGGTTGTTGCCCCTTCATTTTTGCATACTCCCGAAATTTTCTAGGGGG
>NW_007502784.1:0-260 GCF_000475195.1 Diaphorina citri
CAAGTCAAGTCGTAAAATTTTAGCGTTTTGTGACAAGCATTTATAATCAACATAATTAAACCTCCTTTAAATATTCAACATATATAAAGAAAGTATGAAGAAAACCAATAAATCAGCATACTCTCCTTGGGTTTATTATTTTTCAACTTATTGTTTCATTACAAATTTCCATCGGTAAGTAAATGGTTTCTTCAAATTAAATTGATCCCAAGGGCAAGGAAAACCTTTGACAAATGGAGTGTGCCTCAAGGAATGTGATG
>NW_007502785.1:0-260 GCF_000475195.1 Diaphorina citri
TCTTCTGGCTAGGCTGAATACTTGGTATTTCGTTTTATCTTCATTAACAACCATGAGGTTTTCGGAGCACCAGATTTTTAAGGTTCTTAGAGCATATGAAGCTAAAACTATACCTAACTCGTGTTGAAGAGATTCTGAGAAATGCAGACGCTAGGCAAACACAACAACATTTCTCCACTGTAATAATACTTCTCTCTATAGTAAAATATTTTGCCCTATGATAACATTGACAACCTCAAATCAAATACTCAACCATCAAA
>NW_007502786.1:0-260 GCF_000475195.1 Diaphorina citri
AAATTGCCAGGCTAGTACTTGTGCTAAGAAAAGAGTAGAGTGGAGAGCACTGTGCGGTTTGAGGTCGTCGCTTCTATTGTCGATTTCCTCTACATGCTCAATGCTCCACTTGATGGTTAATAGCTTGGAAAAAAATTTGGACCGATTGCAATACTTTCATTACTAGTATAGCTCGCTATACTGTAGTAATAGAAAGTAAAAATAGCGTGTGCCCTATATCGCTAGGTAACGGACCCGCCTTGCGAACTTTATTCTAAAGT
>NW_007502787.1:0-260 GCF_000475195.1 Diaphorina citri
GGGCGCCGCAGGCGAATTTTTTAAAATTTGGGCTACAACGTTTCAATTTGGGCCATTTGAACTTGAGATTTTCAGCGCCGCAGGCGAAATTTTTCAAAAAGTAGGTAGATATGTGCCTCATGCTTGTCACAAGTTAATTTTATGCAATTTCTTTGTGTTATTATGTCACAACTTTGGTGCTCTGCTCACTGCAGCATTGTAGGATTTTTCCCAATACATATCTCAATAATCCTAACAACCAATGTTTACCTACCATGCTG
>NW_007502788.1:0-260 GCF_000475195.1 Diaphorina citri
GGAAATTGAAGCCACAAGAAAATGCAACAAAATAGGCGAGATAGAGAAATGGGAGGAGAGAATGAACAAGCTGGGCCCATCCCTCCGAGAATTTTTTAGCCCGTAGTTTATTCGATCGTGATGAGAGAAAATCAGTACCTTTGTTCTGGACAAAATTTGCACCACCATTTTCGTGTTCTTGATGGTAAAAAGACCTTTAATTTGATATATAGGTCGACTAGGTTTCGATAAGTCCTTCTATGGGGTCAGACAGACTGACA
>NW_007502789.1:0-260 GCF_000475195.1 Diaphorina citri
AACAACTCAATCGAGATTAATTAACACGCGATTATTTATTGCATTTCAATATGAGAGATATTTGCATCGATATACCTAAACATGTAGTAGAAATATAGTTATAGGTGCACAGCTGTATAAATTTCGTACCGTCTGCCTTGCCAATTTATTTTTTGCATCGGAAATCCTTCTTCTTCTTCTCCTTCTTGTTCTTCTTCAATTGCAAATGAACTGGTTTGAAGTAACCCTCTTTTGTGTTATCAGCAGAGTGAGCTATCACA
>NW_007502790.1:0-260 GCF_000475195.1 Diaphorina citri
TGACCCCGCCGGAAATCGAACCCGGGTCTTCCTTCTGCAAGGCGAGCGCGGTGACCAGTACCGCTTAGAAGGAAGGCGCGCTAACTAGGCTGACTAGTTAAGGACTTTGATTCCAATAATAAGTAGATAGGTACATAGAACATTTCATCTGAAGGGCGTTAAATTTAATTTCACATAATCAGATTCATGAGACCGTCTTGTTTTCATCCACAGTGGAATTCCTCAGTCATTCTCAGCCACTCCTGATGAGTGCTGCCTGC
>NW_007502791.1:0-260 GCF_000475195.1 Diaphorina citri
AGAGAGAGAGAGAGAGAGAGAGAGAGAGAGAGAGAGAGAGAGAGAGAGAGAGAGAGAGAGAGAGAGAGAAGAGAGAGAAAGGAAGAAAGAAAGGCAGAACGAAAGAATAGAGAGAGTAATTCAGGTGTTAAATATTGAACATTATTTTTAAATCGAGTCAATGAAGGTGGATTTGTTCAAACTGTTTCCATAATACCAAGGGGGAAGAAAAATAATAAAGAAAATGAAGTGCTTGACTTTTAATAGAAAATGAAATTCAA
>NW_007502792.1:0-260 GCF_000475195.1 Diaphorina citri
GTACATAGGTATTCTTTAACCACGATCGAATAAACTACGGGCTAAAAAATTCCCGGAGGGACGGACCCAGCTTGTTGTCTTTACTATCAAGTTTTCTTTTTTCTCTCCTTGTATTCTTTCCCCATCCTTTTCCTTCTTTCTAAACCTTTCTCTCTCTTTCTAAGACCCTTTCTCCATCTCTTTCTAAGACCCTTTCTCCATCCCTTTCTAAGACCCTTTCTCCATCCTTCTCTAAGACCCTTTCTCCATCCCTTTCTAAG
>NW_007502793.1:0-260 GCF_000475195.1 Diaphorina citri
ATTATATTGAGGATAAAATTCCATACCTCGGCTGGGATTGAACCCATGCCCTCCTGTTTACCAGGCGAGCGCCTTGACAGACGAGACGTTTCCACCACACACATCCCGACTATCTGACAGACGAGACGTTTCCACCACATATACATTCCGACTATCTGACAGACGAAACGTTTCCACCACATACATCCCGACTATCTGACAGACGAGACGTTTCCACCACACACATCCCGACTATCGGACAGACGAGACGTTTCCACCAC
>NW_007502794.1:0-260 GCF_000475195.1 Diaphorina citri
ACAACAAGAAGGTCGACCCGAAACTGTATCAACAACTGAAGGTACGGTAGTAAAAGACCAAGTTTTTCTATAGAACTGTAGATAAAATAGCAAGATAATGGTATTATGATTGAGCTTCCAAAATTTTGTGGGTACCTCTTCAACGCTTTATTCTACAGAAACAAGTGGATAAATAATAATAATTTTATAATTTGAATTTATCTATTTCCAGGAAACATGTCAGAGACAAGCTAAGCAGGAAATTGATGGAAAGAGATATT
>NW_007502795.1:0-260 GCF_000475195.1 Diaphorina citri
AAACCGCATAGAACGTGGAGCTTTTTACTCTATGCTCTTTGTTCTCCACTAAACTCTGTTTTGAGCCGAATGCAGCAAATGGGATGAAATCCGCCCCTGGCGGGGTTTGAACCCGCGGCCTACCGCTTACAAGGCAGATGCGCTATCAACTAAGCTAACTAGGCTGATGGCGGATGATCCTTAAGTTCACATAACACCAAGCCTGAGTTTATTGGAAATATTGAAGAAAATGACCCCGATAATCATGACTTTGATGAAAT
>NW_007502796.1:0-260 GCF_000475195.1 Diaphorina citri
TACAAAAATCCCACCATCTAGGTGGGTAAGAGTAGATAACTTATTACATGTCCTTCATACCTAGAGCAAATGAAGTTTCTGAGTTTGACAGCGAAGACCATTCTGAAAATAGAGATGAGATGTTTAAATCCACATCTTTAAGATCTAGATCCATAAGATCTTCAAAAGAGTACAAAGTTACGACCAAGAGTAATTAATTGCTCGATTTATTACACAAAATTGACGCACTAAAAATACTAAAACCGATAGGATCTACTTTT
>NW_007502797.1:0-260 GCF_000475195.1 Diaphorina citri
TTTTTCTCTACATACATATTCTCTTAGGGGATTCGAGTTATTCACAGGTGGAATCAACGCCTCCAACATACATCCCCTGAAGTGGTGACCCCGACGTGATATGAACACGGAACCTTTGGTAAAGACGGAAACAAGCACGCCTCCGGTATCAGCTCTCCCACCAACCATTGGTGGACTCCGACTTTTCCGAGACGACAGCGCTTTTCCAAGTTGAAAATTGTTACCAATTTCCCTCTCCGGAGGCTTTCCTTTTTCCTAGT
>NW_007502798.1:0-260 GCF_000475195.1 Diaphorina citri
AGACCAATCTTCTTGGATTCAGCTATGAGAGTCTGTATATCTTCGAGCACAGTATCAGGGTCACCAGCCAGTGTTCCATCATCTAGATAGAAAAGTTTCAGCTTGGACTTGAGCATGAGAACAATAGGTTGAATTGCTAGACTGAATGTGAGTGTACTGGTGGGATCTCCTTGTTGACATCCAACTTTGGAATCAATAGTTTTTTTACCAAAAAATAAGACAGATGGTGATGCATAGCTTTGCCAAAGAAATGGATACAA
>NW_007502799.1:0-260 GCF_000475195.1 Diaphorina citri
GGGGGAAAATTGGGTGAAACCTCGCCTGAATTTAGGATGACATTCTAGTCGGCTCACTTAAAGAGTAGAATAATTAGATACCATGGGAGCGCTTTCCGATTGCTTCAGGACACAATCTTTCATCTATGCCTATTTGGAACAGAGGGGAGAAGGAAATAAGGAATCAACTTTTCATCCCAGGATCTTCGTAGCCAGGGACCTAGCACATACTCTTCTCTAATAATGAGTCATAGGATTTCAGAACATTTTTCGAAATTAAA
>NW_007502800.1:0-260 GCF_000475195.1 Diaphorina citri
GCTTCTCTGAAATATTACGTAGGTAGGTTTTTCCAAATCCTTCTTCTCCTTTCAGCTATTTTCTTTAATACTCTTCTCTTCTCCTCTCCTCTCCTCTCCCCTTTCCTTTTTGTTTACATTGGAGCTTCCTTCATCACCGTTTCTGAAGAAGTCCTTTTCTTCTTCTTCTTCTTCTTCTTCTTCTTCTTCTTCTTCTTCTTCTTCTTCTTCCTTCTCACTCTGTTCGAACATGATTATGATTTTCAAAATAAAACGAGCTC
>NW_007502801.1:0-260 GCF_000475195.1 Diaphorina citri
GTGTACTCGTGTAGGCAGTTCATCAATAGTTCTGTGGCAGTTCATTTATTTATACAGTAGAACCTCGATTATTTCAACCTCGATTATTTCAACGCAAAAATCAGTTCAAAATAGGGTATTTATTAACCATTTTGTTCTTTTGTATCTAAATTTTGCCCCCTTTTTTCATTGTTTTATACGGAATTTCAATAGATCAGTTGCGCTTACTTGTGTGATGTTTCAAAGTCATAGAGCAGGAAAAATGAGGACCAACGGAATTT
>NW_007502802.1:0-260 GCF_000475195.1 Diaphorina citri
CGTAGGTAGAAAAATGAGGAGAGAGTGGAGAGAAATGTGTGGAGAAAAAGAGGCAGAAAGAGAGAGAGCGAGGAAAAAAGGGAGATTGAAAAAGAAGACGGCGAGGCGGAGATACATAGATAAAAAAGGGAGAGGAAGCGAGAAAGGGAGATAGAGAAAGAAAGAAGGAGACAAAGAAAGGAAAAGAGACAGAAGACAGGGATAAAGAGAGGAAAAGAGAAAGGGAGATAAAGAAGGAAAGTACATGAAAACTAGAAAAA
>NW_007502803.1:0-260 GCF_000475195.1 Diaphorina citri
ATTCTCAAATTTGTCTTTGAATACAAACTCCATACACAAACACAAGCATACTCGTAATTCTGTGCACTTGACTCGGTTTTATCAATAAAGATTTCCAAAAACAATAACTCCAACTTATAAATACCTAATATAAATTAAATAAGTTCTCCGGGATCGACAAATGAAAAACAAGGTAGCTCAAAAGAGACGAGAAATAAACAAAGTCATTTCAACAACTTGTCAACTTTTAACAAAGAGTAATAAGACAATTTTGTTTGTCT
>NW_007502804.1:0-260 GCF_000475195.1 Diaphorina citri
GATGAGAACCATTTTTGTCTGAAAAATCCCGCAAGTCTAAAAATCGATCCATTTCGTGATCTAATTAACAGCAGAGCGACTTATTGAAAATATACAAAGAATTTCAAGAATAGGCCGAAGAAGAAAACCGCATACGGGTTTAGACTGGTTATAGATTTCTAGAAATGATTTACTTCCAGTTTTGGAAGACATAAATCAAGTCAGAGGAAATATTATTGTTACACAACATCTAAATCTCCTGAATGTAGAAAGCTCCAATA
>NW_007502805.1:0-260 GCF_000475195.1 Diaphorina citri
AACAAGCTGGGCCCGTCCCTCCGGGAATTTTTTAGCCCGTAGTTTATTCGATCGTGATTAGAGAAAATCAGTACCTATCTACCTATGTACCTACCTAGCCAAATAAACTGGTTGTTACTTTCCAACTTTTAATTTTACATTTTTTGTTTGAATGTACCGAAGTCTGTTTGTTTCGCCATAACTCTGGAACGGTTTGTCCAATTTTGATGAAATTGTGTAGATAATCTAGACCAGTGGTTCTCAAACTTTTTTGCATGGCG
>NW_007502806.1:0-260 GCF_000475195.1 Diaphorina citri
GAGAGAGAGATAAAGAAAGGGGGAGAAAGAGATAAGAATGTGAGAGCGAAAGAGAGAAAAAAGAAGAAAATTGAGTAGGTATAGGTAATCGTATACTGTGAAATATTGCATAATATGTTAAGACCATCTTTAAGTGAAGTAAGAGATCGATGCGAGGAAAATATAGAGGGAATGAAGGAGAAGACAGGAATCGAGATCAAGAATAGAGAGAAAGAGAAATGGAGGAACAGAAGGAGTTGAAAAGGAAGAAAAGGAAAATG
>NW_007502807.1:0-260 GCF_000475195.1 Diaphorina citri
ATTCTTTTAAATTTGAATCATTTTGAAGCTCAATCAGCTCCTTCTGGATGTCTTCTGGCACATCTTCAACGGAAAACCAAAAATTTACAGGAGTAGGAAAAAAAATATATATATAAGTAGATTATTGGATGGCTTCGCGGACCACCTGAAACCTGCCCGCGGACCACCAGTTGGGAACCACTGGTGTACAGTATTACAGTTGTTTCTGGCGCAGACGGCAGCTAGGGGTCTCGCTAAGTCAGCTAAACCCATTTCTTTAG
>NW_007502808.1:0-259 GCF_000475195.1 Diaphorina citri
GCAACAGAGGCCTTGTTAAACCAAATACTGAAAGTGTGATTGCACAATATTTATGGACATTACCACTAAAAGAGTACATTTGTTTTTTCATTTCTTCAATTAAATGCCAGCCCTCTCGGTTTGGTCAATTGTTATGCCTTATCCCAAACTTAAACTGTTGGCAAACAACACCTCCCCCATTAGCCATCATACCATCTGGACAACTTTCAAATTTCAAGAGGACCAACCCTAGGTATCAAACAAAATAGGGGGACCAATT
>NW_007502809.1:0-259 GCF_000475195.1 Diaphorina citri
ATCAATTCACTCTAGCCAATATTGGATATTGGAAAACCGAAATACACTGGTTCGAAACCACCATCATACACAACAATCCTATCCTCTTCCTCTCTTTTCGCTTTCGGGACGATAATCAATAAACTTGAAAAAAGGGAAACTGTTGTTGTTCTACCTGCTCCGAATAGAAAATCGTCGAACTTTTTTTATTCATTCAATTGATAATAATCAATATTTTACAATAACTTTTTTATTCATTCAATTGATAATAATCAATATT
>NW_007502810.1:0-259 GCF_000475195.1 Diaphorina citri
GGTCAAATTCTCAAATTATATTGAGGATAAAATTTCATACCTCGGCTGGGATTGAACCCACGCCCTCCTGTTTACCAGACGAGCGCCTTGACCACTACACCACTGAGGCAGGTTTAAGACTGTAGGAATACTATTTTCTTATTTTCATAATTTAATTTGACGTGCTATATTGAATACCCTGTATACCTACTACGATCAGTACCTATGTCCGTATTGTACTGAATAAATTAGTACGTTTGTATTTGATTTACTCTTATAC
>NW_007502811.1:0-259 GCF_000475195.1 Diaphorina citri
CTCACCAGTTACAGTTTCCTCTATCAATGTGATTAAAATGCACCGATATGTGTGTGTATGTTGTATATAGTGTTATTATAATATGCTCAGTGCTCACATGTTTGTTGTATGAATGTAGACTTATAAAGTGTGTAGCTTGGGCCCTGTTTCAATATAGAATCCTCTCGACCTGTGTCCAGTATACACTGTACATATTTACGTCTGTTGAGGGTGTCCCCATTGGCAGCACACTTTTTTACATCACCCCGTAGTATACCCT
>NW_007502812.1:0-259 GCF_000475195.1 Diaphorina citri
GGATGAGATGTCAGTCATTGCTTTTCTCTTCAACGAATTACTCATCTTCTGCCTATTCAGAACTTTTTCATCAACATTATTACAACCCCTTTTAGTACATGCCCACCTCTGAATATCATCTTTCAATAACTTCTGAATCAAAAAAATTGTAGAATGAGAAAAAAATCATTTAATATAATAAAATTATTATAACTTCCTGATCAGGGCAGGTATCAGGGAACCAATTCATACAAACCTTTTTCCAACCGGAACCAACTAA
>NW_007502813.1:0-259 GCF_000475195.1 Diaphorina citri
TTTTTTTCGCTATTTATAGTCACAAATGATCCAGTTTTGTAAAATGTATCAACAAGGTAAGGACCGTTAACACAGACAACAGAGTTCTTTGTTTTCAATCATATAAGTTTGTCACTACGATTGCCATTATCATGTTATATAGGAGTTGGAATTTCATGAATATTCAACCATCACACATATCAATGAAGTATAAGTAGGTATATCTTTGTGGTGACTTGTAACTGAAAGAAACATTACATTTTGGAGTTTACAAAATTCT
>NW_007502814.1:0-259 GCF_000475195.1 Diaphorina citri
CACACCACACCCATCACACACATCCCACACACACATCCCACACACACATCCCACACACACACACACACACACACACACCACACCCATCCCACACACACATCCCACACACACACACACACACCACACACCCACCCACCACACACACACCCATCACACACACACCCATCACACACACACCCATCACACACACCACACACATCCACTACACACATACACACACACGGTCGCGCTACGCGCTCCCTGACATGTCTCACAGAGC
>NW_007502815.1:0-259 GCF_000475195.1 Diaphorina citri
GTAGTATCATACTGTCAGTTCTAAAAAGTAACTCGTCCTATTAGACTAGCTAAAAAATATTACTCCATTACCATTAGTCACATTAGTGACTGATATTAAATGGGAATCTTTAGCCCAAATTTCAGTAAAAAATTTAAAACCGAAAAAAAAGCTGTAATTCTTTACCGTCACGAAACGGTGCTTTTTTTCTTGAACTCTCGGACACGTACTGTTTAAATCCCAATTCCAATTTAAGCTTGTCGCTACCTCCCACCACGTA
>NW_007502816.1:0-259 GCF_000475195.1 Diaphorina citri
AAAAAAAATCTGTTATTCAAAGATCTCATTCGAATTCTCTTTCACACAATGCAAACAAAACTGACCAAAAATCAGCCTGAACCACTTATTCGATTATTCGTTTTAACAAGAATGTAACGTTTTCTATAGAAAATAAAGTATACATTGACTATTCATAGCAAATAACTCTATTTCTGTAATCAATGAGTTGTGAACAGCAGTTTTCTACAAAAAGAGATACACGCAGGTATACGAAGAAATCAATAATAGTCTCAACTGG
>NW_007502817.1:0-259 GCF_000475195.1 Diaphorina citri
TACCTACCTACCTATCTACTAATAATAACCATTATAAAAAATAGTTGTGCTAGAACTTGGCGAATACTCTTCTACCCGTACAGTGCAACTCCTAGATAAGACCACAAATAAATTGTATAGGTACTTATTAATCACTTAATCAGTTTTGGACAAAGAGTGAGATTACTGTTGCAATTATTTTCTCCAATTCAAAACTTACATAAACCACAATACTTGAAATCGAGGTACTAAATAGCACTTACAGAGATTAACTTTTCCA
>NW_007502818.1:0-259 GCF_000475195.1 Diaphorina citri
AAGTTGATTCATTTCAAGATCTACGTCAATTCATTCTCGTTTAGTAAGATCATTCAAGATTCAAGTTAATTCATTCTCTTGCAATAAGTCATAAGTCCAGCTAGGCTGATCTCGGTCACAAATACCATCAAGTCTCTGATGATGGCTGACATTGACCAAATGACCAAGTCATCCAATGCAAGTTTCTTGATGAAACAACATCTAATCTCCAGAACCGAGAATTTTGCAAGAGTGAGCTATCCACTGAAACAATGCGTCA
>NW_007502819.1:0-259 GCF_000475195.1 Diaphorina citri
TTATTATTACTCCAAGACGATGTAATAAACTGCACTGGATTTCATTTTGTTTGTTTCCGTTGAGAAGTTAGAGATAAACTCGGAATGAGAAGATAAACTCGGTAGCGAGCTAGGAGTGAATGAAAATAAGGGAGATAAAGTCAAGGAGCAACAAAGGAGTAGGTATATCTAGGTACATACCTACATACAGGGTGGTTCGTGATTTGCGAACCACGCTTATATCTCAGAAACGGCTGGGAATTAAGGAATGAAATAAACG
>NW_007502820.1:0-259 GCF_000475195.1 Diaphorina citri
CTCTCTCTCTCTCTCTCTCTCTCTGTAGTGAGCTTTAAAAAAGTAAATCAAAGTTATGTATGTACGTTTGTCCCAACTCTCTGTGAAACAATGGAACATTAATTTCTTGACAATTCATGAAGCTGGGTATTTGGTTCCTTAGGTACTTACTCTGTCTCGATATTTGGTACTTGGGTATCTACTCTGTCCCACCCTTTTGGGATGGGGAGATAGGTACCTTTTTAGGTACTTGGGATGGTACGTATACTTGTACCTACGT
>NW_007502821.1:0-259 GCF_000475195.1 Diaphorina citri
GATGCTACTAATGGTTCAGTAATGTGGAAATAAATTATGTATGCTGGTATTGACAGTTACAACACGGAATGGAATAGACTGAATAGAGCATTGGAAAAAAACTCAATAAAATACAATTTACTCATACACTCTAGTTTGTCAGTACTACTAGGATAAGGTCTAAACTTGGGATGGATTTTAACCGTACTAAAGGCTTTGACAGTTCGGAAAGTATCATAGTTTGGCTCATGTGTTCTAAGATGTTAAAATCTAGATGCCT
>NW_007502822.1:0-259 GCF_000475195.1 Diaphorina citri
GTGTTTCTCACTTTTTCTCTCCAGCTAATCCTCAGAATTCTCCTGTAACACCAGTTCTCGAATGCTGCTATTCTCTTATTGATGTAGTTATCGGTTGTCCATGATTCGCAGGCATAGGTCAGGGTGGAAAATATATAGGTGTTAAGGATTCTCAGTTTGGTTTTAATGTTATGGTTAATTTTTAAATCAGTTATGGTTCCTTGGATCGTACCGCTCAGTTACTTGGATAACTGTGGTAATTCTAGAGCTAATACATGCC
>NW_007502823.1:0-259 GCF_000475195.1 Diaphorina citri
ATGTTAGGTAACTAATATTATCTTCATATTTTTATTTATCTTAGAGAATACAATAAATGATGACATAACAAGAATGTAAATGTACCTACTGTTATGTGAAGATATGAACACATCAAATGAAGGCTAGAGAGACCTGTTAGATGTACCTATCTACAATATTTTTGATTTTAGTCAAAAAATGCTCAATAATAAAATTGAGTTTCTGTGGATCATTTATTTAATGCCTCGTGATGTACCTCAATATTGAGTTTCTTTCCCC
>NW_007502824.1:0-259 GCF_000475195.1 Diaphorina citri
TTCTCATTTCTTTGTGAATTACTAGATGGTTCAATATATCTATTCTAAGTTCTAGACCTTCTTTTGTCTTTTCATCCACTCGTTTTATACGAGTACAGAATCTATGTTTGTCATGTCTCTTCATCATGGTCTTTATATTTTCCATGACTAATTCTACGAGACCCAGCTCATTTAGAAATTCCACACAAGAATCTTCTTTGTATTTGTGAATAAAGCTTTGTAACATTTCTAGGAATTGAGTAGTTAATTTTTCACTAGA
>NW_007502825.1:0-259 GCF_000475195.1 Diaphorina citri
ATACTCCACTAAAGTCCACCAGGAAAAAGTCAAAGTTCCAAGAGGAATTTGAAAAAATAAAAAAACAGCATCCGGGGATGTTATTACGTTTTATTATTTTGAATGATTTTCCAAATCTGCAAATGTGAAAATATTTTTTATTTCATTTGACGTCGGCTGATCATGGGGTTTTATAATTATATCATCACGTCTGCCTGCCCATTGCTCACACTCCCACATCTCCTGTGTCTGAGTCTGAAATATTGATGAATGAGAGAGG
>NW_007502826.1:0-259 GCF_000475195.1 Diaphorina citri
TATGTACGTATAGGTAGATTTCTAGATAGGTACCTAACTCTAACTACCTACCTACTTACTTGGTATGTTTTTAAGTAGTATTACAACTACATAGGTAACTACAATATTGTGCCACATGAAATGAATGATTTGAATATTAAATGAGGCTTTTGAGGGAGGGAGAAATAGAAATCGAAAGAGAAAGAGAGAGAGGAAAATAGAAACAAAGAAAGAGATAAAGAAAAACGAAGAAAGAAAGAGAGAGAGAGAAAGGAAGAGA
>NW_007502827.1:0-259 GCF_000475195.1 Diaphorina citri
GAACCGTAAGTTCGATGTACTATGTATGTAGCTACAGACCATTAAGCATCCCTTCTATACTCCTGAACCGTAAGTTCGGTGTACTATGTATGTAGCTACAGATCACAGGGATTCATAATAACGTAGGAAATTGACGAATTCTCCCTTTGTATCGTTATCTCCGTAAATAATGATTCTCTGAAAATCTTATATTATAAGAACGAGATCCATTCACTCATTCACATTTCACAGTTCACACACTGATCGCTCTATCTCTAGA
>NW_007502828.1:0-259 GCF_000475195.1 Diaphorina citri
GGGGCAGGAAGAGGGGAGGGGGGGGGGGGGGGATTGTTTTCACTCACTATTTTTAACACAACACAATACAGAAAGTAATAAATAAATGTCGTTTCTACTTTGGTGCTCACTGCAGCATAGTAGGATTTTCCAAATATCTCAATGATCCAGCGCTTAATATTTACCTACTATGCTGGCACCGGTCACTATGTGCATTTATATTACATAGCTTCTCATTTTCCTCACGAGGCTGAGTGGGCCCCACAACAGACAACAGCCA
>NW_007502829.1:0-259 GCF_000475195.1 Diaphorina citri
ATAATAATAATAATAATAATAATAATAAACTGAATATTAAACAAATTAGGTAGGTACATAGGTACCTATTCTTTAACCACGATCGAATAAACTACGGGCTAAAAAATTCCCGGATGGACGGGCCCAGCTTGTTATGAAGGTAATACCTACTCTTATTAAAATAAAATGAATAAAATAATAATAAAAACTCTTAGGTAAGTAGCATAAAAATTATGAGTACGTAAGTGGGTAGGTAATGAAAAAAATCACCCACAAAACC
>NW_007502830.1:0-259 GCF_000475195.1 Diaphorina citri
AAATCAACCATTCTTTTGAGTATAATTTTTTCAAATACCTTTGATATGTTTGAGAGGAGTGATATGGGTCGATAATTGGTTATGCTGCTTCTATCCCCTTTCTTATGTAGTAACTAGCTGAATTCCGTCGCTTCGCTCCGGAATCCCGCTAGTTCATCCCGAGGCATGGCCAAACTTGTGTAAAAGGCATGGCCGAACTTGTAGTTATCAAACTAAAAACATAAACGAAACTCAAATATTAGGCGAGCGAGGAAAAGTT
>NW_007502831.1:0-259 GCF_000475195.1 Diaphorina citri
TCAATTTTTTAATAATGAAAGGTTGTAATTTGGCCTCTCCTGGGAATCAGACCTAGGCTCCCAGATGAAAGGTGAGTGCATGTACCACCTCTATGCCATGATTATCTACACAAAACATATGAGAGAACATTATATGACTTACCAGTTCAAACTGTTTTCTTCCAGACCTAGAGAAATATCTTCCAAGATCCCACAAAAGAAATTTGCCCAACAAAGTGCCCCTGTGATTCCTGTACAGAAAAATATTCCAAGAGACCCC
>NW_007502832.1:0-259 GCF_000475195.1 Diaphorina citri
GGGGGGATATCACTATTTTTTGCTGTAAGTACTTACCCATCTAAGTTCATAGACATTTAAAAAAATAAATGAACCTAATTTTTAAATAGGTACCCACGTAGTTGCTTCAGAAGTAAGCATATTCAGTATTTACCTATGTATCAACTCAGATTTCAGAGTCTATAATAGGTTGATAATAAATTATAATTCATGAAGCGGTCAAACTTTCTTGACTTGGCGGGGCGGAGCGCTACCGCGCTCCTTAATAGGTAGTTAATAC
>NW_007502833.1:0-259 GCF_000475195.1 Diaphorina citri
TCTGGGCTTAGACGATTTCTCAGCGAAACATATTGAACCCCGTTTAAATGTAACTGATGATGCATTATGCCCGATTAGCCTTATGCCGGGTCCACACTAGCGTAATGTAACATGTAATGTAATCGCAGTACAGTACCATTCGCGGGCTCAGCGCTCGCGTGTGTTCACCAAGTGCTCCATTCTTCAAGGTTATCGTAGTGATCGCTTCGATGTTCAGAAACCCGTCCACACTTGTGTAACACGTCTGTATCAAACATCA
>NW_007502834.1:0-259 GCF_000475195.1 Diaphorina citri
CGAAAAGTTTAGAAATCGAGAAAGTAAAAAACCATTTCTTATGATTTGCTAGTATAGTTGAGACTTCAGAGAAATTCCTAAAAATAATAAGAATACAAACAAAATTCACACATGGCCGTGTTGCTTAGCGTGTAATCAAATAAATAAATAAATAACAAACAAAATTATTGTGGATCACTTTTTCATGTGCTTACAGTATTTCTTCATGTACCTTGTTCCTACATACATATTATCAAGTAGTTCAAAAAGAAACAGCTGA
>NW_007502835.1:0-259 GCF_000475195.1 Diaphorina citri
AACCGTTTTGTCGCTATAGCTGAAAACCGCCAAAAAACGGTCGAAATCTGTCCAAAAGCGGTCAAAATGCCGCCAAGCAGATAGGAGAGGGAAGAAAGTAAGATATGAAGGGAGGGAAGAGGGAGAAAAGGGGGAAAGTAACAGATGGTGGGAGAGGGAAGAAAGTAAGCTATGAAGGGAAGGAAGAGGGAGAAAAAGAGAGGGGAGAATGTAACAGCTAGAGGGAGAGGGAAGAAAGTAAGATATGAAGGGAGGGAAG
>NW_007502836.1:0-259 GCF_000475195.1 Diaphorina citri
AAAAAAAAAAAAAAAAAAAAAAGTTCCAGCTCTCAGATCTGTGGAAAGCTGGAAATTTCATGTCTTGAAGTGATTGATTGAAGTTGGAAATTTCCTATCCTTTCTCGGGCAGAATTTCAAAAGGAAATTTGTGTGGTTCGTAGAGGAAAGGTACTCTTTGGGAGAGGTTTTCGATATTTAATTTGATCTGTGGAGAGATGAACTGAGCTAATTGAAGTATGTTGTATCTGTCTGGCTAGGGGACGTTAAACAGAGAGAA
>NW_007502837.1:0-259 GCF_000475195.1 Diaphorina citri
TTAGGCATCTCGTTACATTAACCTCACTAAGTGGGAACGGCAAAACCAATAGCACGGGATTGTTCCAGTTTCAAAGTACTATCCCCTTGCCGCTGACGATGTCCCTAATTTATTTATTAAAAAATATGGCCTTTTCATGGATTTTTATATTCAAAACATTGAACACTGTACAATTTCATTTTGTTTATTGCTTTAAATGATACCGTTCAATCAACTTTGGACTTTATTTTTTGGCACAAATAGGTAGACCCCAATTTTT
>NW_007502838.1:0-259 GCF_000475195.1 Diaphorina citri
TAGGTATTTTTATTGGTCCAGTTTTTTTAATAGTAGTGAGGAACTTGGCTATGGAAGCGCTTCATTTATTTCAACTCAGACCAATTTGAAAGCAAGATTAATTCGTATGTTATTTGATCGAAGTGTTGGCAAACTTGTTTTATGATACAAATCACCAATTTCCCATACATAAATTAGTCATTAAAGAGATAAGAATTTGATGATTAATATTGAAGAGTTCGATGATTCCAAACTAGTTTTATGTCTGATCAATGTCTAC
>NW_007502839.1:0-259 GCF_000475195.1 Diaphorina citri
TCGATGGTGGGATTCGAACCCGGGACCTTCTGCATGGCAAGCAAGCGCGTTACCACTGGACCAACCGTGCCCCCTGTACCTACTTATCTATAGGTACCTACTTGCTCTAAAGATTTAAAAGAGATTGGCGCTTCAGTGCTTAAAAAAGTTACAAGTAGGTACCCTACCCTTAGTACTCATCTACCTACTACATACCTCTACGTCTAAAATCCACTTCATAAAAATACATTACTGTCCCATCATTAAGTCCGCTGGTCTT
>NW_007502840.1:0-259 GCF_000475195.1 Diaphorina citri
ATTAATGAACGTGTTTATTAACATAGTGTGATGGACACCTATCACTATCATAGTATGGAGCACTAATTAATAAGTGATTCCCAAGTATTGACATTGATACCTTGCTCATGAATACCTATCTCACTCGTGATACCAATGTAGATATTAGCTATACATACATACAGGGTGTTTTAAAAGCCCTGCGAATTTCAGGTGCGTGTTCCTGGGACTGCTTTAGGAAATTTTCACTTTATAGACCTTTGGGCGGAAATGCATTTTT
>NW_007502841.1:0-259 GCF_000475195.1 Diaphorina citri
ATCTTTTATTAGTTTATCCAGAACGATCAAATGGTACCTCCATCCTTTTTCATTTATCCTTCAAGACTTTATTTCATGTTCTAGTGTACATGTCCTAGTTCCTCATAAGTGTGACGTAGCACTGGATTAGGTGGAGTCAATCGCCAAAGTTATCAAATTGTCGCGATCGGGCAATATCACTCAAAGAAAGAACTTCATTTTGGTCTTACAACATTTGATCTTGACCAGCCCATTTCGCATGCGGATCAATACAAATTGA
>NW_007502842.1:0-259 GCF_000475195.1 Diaphorina citri
GAATAGGACACATGAGGTGCTTCTGTAAATTTTATTTTGGTGGAGGTAGGATAGAGAGCTACTATTGGGTGGGATATATAATGAATTTCAGATATGTACTTACTTAATTCACACCTTCACAGGTGATGGTATAACTATAGTAAGACCAAAGTTCCTATGTGGACATCAGAGGAGAAAAATATACTTATGAGGGTACCTATAGATGAATTAAAGTGTGGGATTTTTTTTTTTTTTTTTTTTTTTTTTTAAATGGGGGAAA
>NW_007502843.1:0-259 GCF_000475195.1 Diaphorina citri
GTTAGATCTTTTGTGCCTTTTGTCACATTGTTTACATACATAAGTTAGCAAATCCTTGTGGTTTGGGTGGCACAATTTTAGGATAAATTCCAACACCGTTTTGTTGTAATATGATCCACTTACATATGTACTTGTACATACAGATATTATTCAAGATAATAGGTAGATAGGTAGGTTGGTCCAAAATACTCTTATCTCTCCAGTACCTTATTATTCCTGTGCACCTGAATATATTTTGTCTGCCTTTCTCCTGAACCTG
>NW_007502844.1:0-259 GCF_000475195.1 Diaphorina citri
AAATCTGGAGGTTGGTGGGTCGAGTCCAAGTCAAGTTTCTTAAAAGCTATTATGCTTTTAAGAATGCTGATGTTTTTTAATTTCCATTGGTAGCACATCTGCCTTTTAAGCGCTAGGCTCTAAGGCCCCCTTGAGCTTCATTTTTCTCTTTTACTATAGGCCACACTCCAAAAATTTGGACTACATACTAGTTCATGAGCTTTTATAATCGATCTTTAGTGACGGAGATTTTACCCTCCACTTGACGACAAGCTACGCG
>NW_007502845.1:0-259 GCF_000475195.1 Diaphorina citri
TTCTACAAATCTGGGTTAATAGCTTCCCTTTTTGAAAATCTCACTTATCTCACACGCCACTGACGGTTCTTAATGATCTTCCCAAACTTGGAGTGTATTCATTGACTGTCTGGGACTCTGGGGTCCCTTAGGGTAAACGCCAAAATGTCAAGAGGTTGAACATTTAGGATGATCTAATGATTCTAATGGGAGAAGGATGAGTGTCAATCGATTTGATCTGAGGTACTCGAGATGAGAGGTTGGTTTTTGTGAATGAGTT
>NW_007502846.1:0-259 GCF_000475195.1 Diaphorina citri
GGCACTAAAAACTGACCATCGAAATTTTGACCCGATTACATTACTTTCCTTCCTATAGGATAAGGAAAGTAAAAATTCAAGTTTTGTTAGTCATGTCAATTCATTACTGAAATGAAAATTTACGTTGGATAAGCAGAAACATCAATCGAACCAGTCAAACGCAGCAGAATTTAATCAAATTTTTTTATCTATATAAATAAAATTGTAGATTTGTCTGTACATTGCTTAGAATCGTGAAATTTTTAGTTATTCTTACTCC
>NW_007502847.1:0-259 GCF_000475195.1 Diaphorina citri
TTTTTACAACAAAGAAGGCATTTGACTTTATACCTACACTCACGAGGAAAAATTTGGGACCTACGATTGGCTGTTTCAATATCCCACTTTATCCTAAACAGATATAGTTCGTCCACGGAACGGTTAGCGTTTTCCAGTTCTATACTCATTCTGTTCGATTTCAGAGCTCACTATCAAAGCTCTTTAAAAAAAAGGCTACAAATTTGCTGCATTTCCTATATGCTTGCCGACGTTTCTCAACATTTTTTTTTTTTTTTTT
>NW_007502848.1:0-259 GCF_000475195.1 Diaphorina citri
TTCATTTTTCTCCACATCCACATCTCCATTGCTTCCAATCTTTCTGTTTCATATTTATTCAGAATCCATGTTTCACAGATCACAGCCGTATAGCAATACACTCCAGACGAAGGTTTTGATGAATTTCTTGCGTGTTTCTATGTTGAGGTGTTTGTTTGTGAGCAACTTGTACTTTTTCATGAATGCTTGTTTGGCAAGTGCTAGAGCAATGTTGTGAACCATTAATTATTTTGGCCAGCCAATAAGAGTTGAGATTCTG
>NW_007502849.1:0-259 GCF_000475195.1 Diaphorina citri
TTATAATTCGAAAATTCACTGTTTTAAGATTTGAATTAACTTTTTTTTGAACTAAAGTCACTGTTTTATGATTTGAACCAACTTTTAATACAAAATACTTATTAATTACTGAAAAAACAATTTAATTTGAAGAGCAGTATAAATTCGTCGTTTCACTCTTCAACGCGCGGTTGCCAACCTCTTCAAATATTACCATAACGAAACATTAAAACTGAACAGCTATCATTTCTGGTTTCAATAGACAATTGAGGACAGTGAC
>NW_007502850.1:0-259 GCF_000475195.1 Diaphorina citri
AAGTACTACTGTTCGGGAGGAAAATATATTTCTAAATTTTTATGACCGTAGTAAAAAGAATGCTGTGTTGTTTTCTACAGACAGTATAACAATTTTTAAGACTTTCAGGTCCATTATGAATTCGCCTTGGTCTGTATGCTATCTCATTCAAGATCTACTATACTCTACTACCTCTGTAGGTATCTATGTTTTTATGTTTACCTGTGGGTACTTACGTAATATTTATGTGAATTTGTGCATTGTTAGTTCCAATGGAGTT
>NW_007502851.1:0-259 GCF_000475195.1 Diaphorina citri
TTCAATCACAGGCACACTCACACACAATCACAGGCACACTCACACACAATCACAGGCACACTCACACACAACATCAAAGGTACGGACCAAAGGAAGGGATGAATAGAACTTGGATAGGAACAGGAAAGCTACAATCATTCCAAACCAGAATCTCTCACATACCCGCGCATGAAAATAGGACAAAGGAAAGATAGATTTATATGACCAAATGAGATACCTACAGGTTTGCCTCAAAATCACAACTCATAAATTGAGAAAA
>NW_007502852.1:0-259 GCF_000475195.1 Diaphorina citri
GAGTCGTCCGTGGCAGTTTTCAGCTTTTGGTGAGCACTCAGGTACTTTTTAAGATTGTCTGAGGACAAGAATCAAGAATGGAATTGAAAATTTCTACTTTAATCAAAAATATTATTTATTTTTGAATCAAAAAATGTACTTTTTTTACTACAAATATTTCAATGGGTTACTTTAGGGTGTTCTCATGTTGACCCAGCACCGTACTGTGTCTCTTTTCCCCATCTGATGAGGGACATATTACGGGATGGGCGTACTACAA
>NW_007502853.1:0-259 GCF_000475195.1 Diaphorina citri
GAACCAATAACGCTCGCAGTATAGTGGGAACACCTAGCTACCTATCTCCAGAGCTGTGTCTAGGAAAACCGTACAGCACACAGAGCGATATCTGGGCCATGGGATGCGTCTTGTACTTCATAACAACACATAAGATAGCTTTCCAAGCTTCGGTGAGTAAGGAAACACCTAGATACTTATATTTTTATTTTATTATTACTAAACAGAAATATTTTTAGGATTTTTTTCCCCATGTATTTATAAGACTACTTTGTTTCAT
>NW_007502854.1:0-259 GCF_000475195.1 Diaphorina citri
CAAGAAGTGAAAGAAATTACGTGTGGTTATTAATATTAGATTAAAGATAGACATAGCGCTTCTACATGGGTAAGAGCATGCAGGTTGTATAACTTTGAGAATGTGTCGCGGTTTGGGTATCAATAATCTTCCCACCACTAGGCGACTTGAAATTTTCATTAATGAATGTAAAGGAACTTTAGTCTATCGCTATCTACGAGTAGTGAGAACCCACGTCCGTTATTTTATGAACCCTAATTCAGGTACTGACCAATACACC
>NW_007502855.1:0-259 GCF_000475195.1 Diaphorina citri
AAAAACTAGTGGTTGACCGTCCTTTGTACGGGATCAGTGCAGCATAAGAGTCATAACTTTGAAGCGCCGCCATTTTGAATCAGGATGGAACGTGATAATTTTAAGTAGCCTATGTTACCCCGAGTACTCTCCTTAACAACCACAAAAAAATTCATCAAAATCGGTCGAGCCATTTTCTCGTGAAAAGAAGACAATCAAAGGTCTATCAGCTTGACAAACAGACATACATACAGATTTTTGCATTTTTGGGATCCTTTCG
>NW_007502856.1:0-259 GCF_000475195.1 Diaphorina citri
CATCGGATTGTACTAGTTGCAACCAAAACGTTCGAGATCAAGTCAGAACTTTCACAATCAAGCAAATGTCTAGTATAAGGCCAGCCACTCGATATCAGGTAGACGGGGTAGACCTGACAGGTACACCTGATCAGGTCCGCCAGTCAGGTCTACCTGATACCTGATGAGCATGGAGGTATAAATATAGAATAGAATATACCTTGTTTATCCTGACAGAATGAGACTGAAAAGTCCCTTTACTGCCACAGTCTAAACAACC
>NW_007502857.1:0-259 GCF_000475195.1 Diaphorina citri
AGTGTATAAAGACTTTTAATCAATCAAGTCTTTAATTTAATCCATTCGTGATCTCCATTGGTCTACCCTTATCTTAATATATTATGGTGCTAATAACTGCGGTGTTTTTACAGTGCGATTGGTTCTTTCCTTGCTCCGTGCTTTGGTGATATTGTTGTATTGAGTCTTATCGGGAATCAGGTACTATAATTCTCTCTCTTTAGGAGGTCATTCGCTCACGAAGTAGACAAAAGAAATTATTGGAAGCTAAATATAATTG
>NW_007502858.1:0-259 GCF_000475195.1 Diaphorina citri
CCTTTGGCAGAAACTTCAAACCAAGAGTCCGATCCATCTAAAGTATTCTGAGCTTTGCCAAAGAACTCCATGAACTGATCAAAGTAAGGACTGGCTGCAAGATGGCTTGTTTCCTTCTTCTTGGACAGCTCTGATTTGAATCTACAACAGACAGCAATACTAGTGGGTCTAGTGGTGATAGCACGTTGAATGCACCATCAGTTCTAAATAGACCATTGACGTTAAGCAACTTTGCGCGTTGTTGGTAGTCAGACGGGTG
>NW_007502859.1:0-259 GCF_000475195.1 Diaphorina citri
CCATAATCTGAACTGTGAACCTGCGTATTGCAACCAATTTTGATCTTGAAATTAGGTCTACATTGATTCTCGTTTCATAAAGTATGAATGAATCACCAAGGAGAAATAGAAACTAGAAAAAATATACCCAGAAATGAAAAGTAGACAGTAGGAACTAGAAAATCAATGAAAGAAAGTTCAGAGAGAGAATCATGAAAGATTCTTTTCTTTAGCTATTAAGGAAACATCGAGAGACTTGGTCCCCTACACAAACATTTTC
>NW_007502860.1:0-259 GCF_000475195.1 Diaphorina citri
ATCGTCCTGTGGCAGCCAATGTAGTCACGCTATTACGCCCAAAGAGGAATAATCCAAGGAATCTGGTTTTGTTTTCAACGATATAAGGAGAAGTAAATACACCTTCATTAAGTGGGTATATGTACTTGTGGTCATTTACGAATGTTTTATATGACACTTCAAAGGCCGAAACTTTCTAGATAGGAACTTACACTCGTATTTATGAACAAGAATGATCGTTCTTAGATCAGTCTCAAGTCAAAATTGACCAATCAAATGC
>NW_007502861.1:0-259 GCF_000475195.1 Diaphorina citri
CGCCCCGGGCGGGAATCGAACCCGCGGCCTAGCGCTTACAAGGCAGACGCACTACCAACTCAGCTAACTAGGCTGGCTTGTATAAGTTTATCCTAGAAGTTACCAGTTTAGCAAGTAGAATGATACTCGTATCTCGTTTAATATCCACCTAGGTACATTTTATTTTACAAACTTACTTTTCTACCTGACAATCGACTGGAAAGTTCACTGAAAAAAAAAGAAAAAAAAAAAAAAATGGTGACAGGGTGCCACAAGTTTA
>NW_007502862.1:0-259 GCF_000475195.1 Diaphorina citri
CTATCTATGCTTACCTGTTAGTACCTAGTTAGGAAAACGACTAATGAAAAAGTGTTCAATGTTGTTTAATTTTTTTTTCTGTGATATAATTTTTTTCATTGACAATAAAGCTCTTTTTGTGTAAAAAATATAAAAAAAAATATGTTTTACTTTTTTCATTGAAAAAATATATTGTAGTGACTAGTGATAAATGCCCGATGTGCACAGGTGTGGCCATTTTTAAACAGCCCTAAAAAGTATGATGTAATCATTGTTTGAG
>NW_007502863.1:0-259 GCF_000475195.1 Diaphorina citri
ATCTCTATCGCTGTCAGCATGGGCTTCTTCTTTGGCTGAAATTTGCTGGAAACAGACAAGCAAAAGAAAATATGGATAAGTGTTGTGTTAAACCGAAGAAACTATAAACCTATAAAACGAGTCAATGAGCTAAATACGCAACACTTTGAA
Organism: Diaphorina citri; assembly: GCF_000475195.1. Lineage (NCBI taxonomy): Eukaryota > Metazoa > Arthropoda > Insecta > Hemiptera > Psyllidae > Diaphorina > Diaphorina citri. The sequence continues at coordinate 151 of NW_007502863.1, forward strand.
TTTGAATGTTCAGCCAACCCCACTACATTGAATCCCGGGACAAATCCCCTGGAGGTAGCTGCTTTCTTGGATTGGAGGAGGAAGATTGAAATGTCGACATAAACAGTAA
>NW_007502864.1:0-259 GCF_000475195.1 Diaphorina citri
ACCAGGTGCACTGTCATAGGCTGGGGCAAGCGAGAAGACACGCGAGGTAGGTTTTTACAAAAGAGTATTACTTACTTATTCCATGGAAACGCTTACCCTAGTTGGTGTTTGTCCTCGCCAAATTTTGCCTCCATAAAGCCCTTGAAAATGTCCTCGGGTGTAAGATGAAGGATGGTCGTGCCCTTTCTGACTTGGTCTTACCACCAATTCTTCGGTCTTCCTCTAGGCCACCGTCCTTCTGGTTATTTATTAAGAAAAG
>NW_007502865.1:0-259 GCF_000475195.1 Diaphorina citri
ACTATACAGGGGGGTCAAGACGTGATTTGTTGAGTACATGTACAGGGTGACTCCATACCTTAATAGCGAATCCACTAAAGAGAAATATATTGTCTTCTTTGTTGTCATTGGCAGCTTCTCAGCATTTACTTTTTGAAGCTTGTACTTTAGGATTCTGAGCTTCTTACATAGGTTAATGACATGCGATTTCATTTTGAATTCGCTATCAATGTAGACTCCAAGATATTTCGCCTCTTCTTTGTATTCAATTTGGAGGCAT
>NW_007502866.1:0-259 GCF_000475195.1 Diaphorina citri
AATTGGGTATTTACCCGGGTAAATACCCAGGGTATTTACCCCAAAAATAAGTACCCGGGTATTTACCCATCACTACCTGGGTGTGAATCGAACCCGCAGCCTAGCGCTTACAGACGCGCTACCAACCAAGCTAACTAGGTTGGCAAATATACGTTTAATTGCTGGAACTTTCGTTGAACGTAATGAATTTGTTGAAAGTTACAGTACCTTTACTCCATTCCTATCTAATTTCCTTGCACTTGGGAGGGTTCGATTCCCG
>NW_007502867.1:0-259 GCF_000475195.1 Diaphorina citri
GAGAACGGGCTCTAGTCTTGATTTTAAATCATTACATGAAGGTAAAATCGAAAAATCAAATCAAGAATAATAATAAACCGAATACTAAACAAATTAGGTAGGTACATAAGTACTGATTTTCTTTAATCCTGATCGAATAAACTACGGGCTAAATAATTCCCGGAGGGACGGACCCAGCTTGTTTGTTTTTATTTAATTTAAAAATATCAACTACCCTCGGTCCAAATTAGTTGATATAATCGAGGTTCTATTGTACTCG
>NW_007502868.1:0-259 GCF_000475195.1 Diaphorina citri
ATTATTCTAGTCGATGACTATTCTGACATGCGTAAGTACCTTTGAAAATTCTTTTGTTTCATTACTAAACACACCGATATACACCTATATTCGGTATGAACTAAGGAAAAAATACAAATACACAGCTGGAATTTCATTAAATGCAATTGAAATTATTTATTTTCTGAACTAATTAAGTTTTAGCTGTCTCAAATACTGAATGTGTTGCGATATATTCTTCCCATACTCGATGATAGTGTCCAACTCTTTCATGATTTCA
>NW_007502869.1:0-259 GCF_000475195.1 Diaphorina citri
ACTGAGGCTTAGGTGTAGGTTTTAATGCAAACAATTGAATGTAGGCTTTGTAGGTATTTGCATTCACGGTTTACTTCTTCAAATGTTGATTATTCCTCAAATCCTCACTTAGACTATAGGTCCTAACACAAGTCCTAGGTAGGGATCTATTTGTATACGAGTATAGTCTATTATGAATGGATTGTTATCTTATTTGACATTCCAATCCAAAGTTGCAAATCATGATGGGGTATGCGAAATTTAATAAATGCGAATGTAT
>NW_007502870.1:0-259 GCF_000475195.1 Diaphorina citri
TATAAAAAGTGTAAAAATAAATTATAAAATCAAGAGACACATTGAAAGCTTGAAGTATGTACTTATGTAGGTGTAGGTACCTATATAGTACGTAGGTGTTTCTATTTATGCTCATAGGGAGCTAGAGATAGGAATATGTATGAATGTACCTATGTAAACTTTATACTGTTTTATTTTCTCTCCTTTGAATAAATTTCTATTTCTCTTGTGTTTTTCTTCCCTATCTAATCTTAAGGCCTCTACACACGACCAGCATTTG
>NW_007502871.1:0-259 GCF_000475195.1 Diaphorina citri
GGAACCACAATAAATTGAATGACATAGAAAATGGAATCACATAAGTAGAGTCCAATTTTGAAATCAAATTTTATCCTTATCAAAGGCCCCAAAATAGCTTGAGAAATATGGTAATATTTAAAACAAAAATATTGGTTTGGTGTCTTCAAAAGTTCAATTTTGTTCCTTTTTTACCCCCTTCAAAAATTTGATAGTTTCAAACCTTGTCGTTGTCAAGGCTTACCATTGAGTTACATATTAGGGCTTACAATTTTAAAGT
>NW_007502872.1:0-259 GCF_000475195.1 Diaphorina citri
TAAATAGAAACAGACTCTTTTGTTCTTTAACGTATTCATATTGAAGCACATCTTGCTTAGGTAGGTAAGTAGGTATATCCTTTAGAGCTTGTGCGGAGAAAAGTAGACTGAACAGTTCAAAATGCTTTTTTTTGGCACGCAAGAGGTCCGGCAGGAATTACTGGTGGGATGGAAAAAAGGTAACGGGATTTGCAGATTCTCTACTCTACTTGGTTGGTTTTAGCCTCTTGTGGAGAATGGTGCAGTCTCTTGTCGGTGG
>NW_007502873.1:0-259 GCF_000475195.1 Diaphorina citri
TCATATACTCGTAGAGATCCCTCACCGGGTGGACCGTTTTCTGAACTTTCCTCTTTCCAGTAGGCCTTCAATTTCTTGCGGATTTGATTTTGTATAAAAGATTCGACGGAAAATGCGAAATCGTTTCTATCGAATTCATCAGTTGGCTGAACTTCGGGTTTCTTTGTAATTTCTGGTAATGTGTTGTCAGAACTGACATTTTTATTTGGGCTGTCCAGCGATTCCTGGGGGTAAATTGGAAATTACCTATTAAAATCGT
>NW_007502874.1:0-259 GCF_000475195.1 Diaphorina citri
ACACCGAAGCGAATACAATAGTCCGTCCCCTATACCTTTTATTATTAGTAATAATAAAGGAAGGACGGACTAAAAACAAAGTGAGTGCTTCTAGTGAGAGAGAGAGAGAGAGAGAGAGATATGGGGAGAGAGAAAGAGACGCAGAGATAGAGAGACACACACACATGTGATACAAATGATATTTCTATTTATACACCTTGGAGTAAAGGTCAGTTCACACGATGCAAGGCAGTGACGTCACAATATATGCGTAACATGT
>NW_007502875.1:0-259 GCF_000475195.1 Diaphorina citri
TTTTTTTTTTTTTTTAATAAAGGTTTTTATAAGGCTATAGCTGTAAAACATGTTCCCCATAATACGTCAAAATATTAAGACCTTGGTTAGACTGCGGATGTAAAGGGACTTTTCAGTCCTATCCCAACAAGGTATAAGTAATTCTATTCTCTTCCACGCAAGAAAATTAAAAAGAAATACTTACCTTGATATGTTGTGGAAACTCATCCTTGGCTATCGCCTGAACGTTTCGCTCCTTGTCTATCTGCCTATACATTAA
>NW_007502876.1:0-259 GCF_000475195.1 Diaphorina citri
AGTCGAAGTGACAAATCGCCGGAAAATTTCCAATTTCGTTCTAAACCTCACAATTCCTCGTAATGTATCGTAGAATTTCATAGCTACCTGTATAAAATACAGCTCATTTCTTTGTTATACCTGCGTTTTATCAAATTGTTGATCTTGACTAAGTTGAATAATTTCCGTTGTTCGTTCGGATCTGAAGACCCCACGGGAAAAAAGATGGGAGTCCACCTTTTCTCATTTCGAGAAAATCGCGTTTTAAACTTTGAAACGC
>NW_007502877.1:0-259 GCF_000475195.1 Diaphorina citri
AGCATTCTTTGAAAAACGACCGAAATTTTCTAGGAAAATTCAAACCACTTTGTATTGGTCCAAGTCCAACCATTTTTCAGTTCGAGCACCCGGGAACAAGATTCCCCTCGAATCGGTTTCTCGCATAAAAACTAAATTTGAAAAACACTCCAAATTCTCACCAGAGGAAAATATTTTCCCCGAGAAGGAGGGTTTAATTTTTCGGAATAAAAAGTCCCCCATTTAGTTACATTAGGAAGAAAACTTGTTTATCTCCTTC
>NW_007502878.1:0-259 GCF_000475195.1 Diaphorina citri
TCTTCCTTCTCTCTTCGATTTCGGGACGATAAGACCATAGCAGTTACAGTTCCCTCTGTCAAACCTCTTAAAAAAAGCCCTATTCTGGTAGTATAAATAAAAGGTACAATGTTGGATTCGTGACTCTGGGCTGGGGTTCGAGTCTGAGTATTAAAACTCTTAAAATAGTTACCTAACCCATAAGAGCCTAAGAGCCGAACTTTTTTTTCCGTTGGATGTTGCTGAAATTTAACCGCTCCTAACTCCGGACCGGTACTGA
>NW_007502879.1:0-259 GCF_000475195.1 Diaphorina citri
CAACATAAGAAATAGGTACATACGCAAAAGAGAAAACTGCAGAAGGAAAATTCAGGACTCGAAATTTCACCCTTTTTTGAAATTAGGGGAAAATTCAGAAGTGTGAGAAGAAGATTCCAGTGCACATATCCTGCAGGGAATTGGAAAGTCTTAAGATAACAACTGGGAGTATTTATCATCTTGTCAAATACAACCTTTTAGTGATAAATGAGGGGAAGAAATAGTTTCCCTTCTTTGGCGCCCGAAGGGAACAAGTCTG
>NW_007502880.1:0-259 GCF_000475195.1 Diaphorina citri
AAGAATAATAAACGTGGGCTAAATTCTATCTACTAAATTAGCCTTTTCCTCAAATTGATGGGTAATACAATTTTACTTTATTTTTACATATCTTAGAACTTAGATGCATAAATCGAAGAAAGAATAGGTGCACTGGTGCACACAATTGTATAAGTGAAGAAAGACATACCTACTCGTACAGGCAAAGAGCTTGATCCTATTACCCTCTATCTACCTACAATAAGAAACACAAGCTCTTTCCTATACCCAAGTCCATAAG
>NW_007502881.1:0-259 GCF_000475195.1 Diaphorina citri
TCGCATTGGTGACCAAGTGACTTGACATGACACTAGAAGAAATGGGCCGTACTTGTAGACTGTGTTCAAATTCAAATCTACTATCTACGCGACTATAAGATAAATGTATTGAGGTGACATGTCGATATGAGATGACCTACTATTGTCTGTTGTCACTGCAGATACCTCTTCCGTCCTAAAGTTTCTGCCGTTGAAGATATAGGGGGACATAGTAAGGTCCTAAAAAGGAGAGCCATAAAATTGAATGAATGTGGAATTC
>NW_007502882.1:0-259 GCF_000475195.1 Diaphorina citri
TTTCAGGTAACCACCTAATTTACTGCTGACGAGTTTGGTTTTTATGTGTTTTCTCAACCACCCTGAATTTTCAACCAGTTATTGGTATAAGTAGGGCCATAGGCTTTAATAAACGCCCTTTGTCACCTCGTTAGATTTTTGACAAACCAGGTATCCCAAGGGTCAAGGTAAAAGGGGATCTGTCCGCAATTAGGTGTCAGCCGATTCTACCGGTGTCTACCCCCGCCGGTACCTTAGAGCCGAGCCTGTCCTTATAGTT
>NW_007502883.1:0-259 GCF_000475195.1 Diaphorina citri
CACTCGTGAGTGGGAATAGAAGAAAAAACAAGATCCAGTATATTACCATTTGTATTGGGAAATAGATTGTACTGGGTGAGACTTAGAAATGAAGACTCTTCAATGTTCAGACGGCATTTTTCGGATGAACCACTGCCATCAAGATTACCCCAGTCAATATCGGGTAAATTGTAATCACCTAGTAGGATGAAATCATCGATTGGATATCGATTTCTGAGATCGTTCACAACTTCCCAATGATATTCATAACGTTGGATCG
>NW_007502884.1:0-259 GCF_000475195.1 Diaphorina citri
GATGAAATTGGATCTTGAAAAAGTTCGTCCAGTTCAGACTTATGTGGCGTATGGTACAGGTGGACCAATAAATGGTACACTTACCCTATACTCGTGCCGGATGAAAAAAATGACTTTTTTTGCCCTCATACTGATGACTCTTTTCCATCAATAAATTCGTTTTATTTAGTCAAGTGAAGACTTATTCTCTTCTTATTTTAGTATTAATACAATAATCTCTGTCGGAAAGCAAATACAGAACCTTTGGCCTGCAATATTA
>NW_007502885.1:0-259 GCF_000475195.1 Diaphorina citri
AGCTCATTTGTGTGAGAAAATGTGAAAAAAATCCCCCCAAAACCAGTTTTTTGGCTTTATGGTTCTCTGGACAAAATTTGCACCACCATTTTCGTGATCCTGGTAAAAAGACCTTCAATTTGATATTTAGGTCGACTAGGTTTGAATAACTCCTTCTATGGGGACAGACTGACAGAGTGAGAGATAGACGACACCGAAGCGAATACAATAGTCCGTCCCTTATACCTTTTTATTACTATTGTAATAATAAAGGAAGGAC
>NW_007502886.1:0-259 GCF_000475195.1 Diaphorina citri
GTATCTGAAACATAGAATAGAAAACCAATCAACCAAAAAATCATTAAACAAATCTGATTGATTAAATAAATAAATAAATAAATCTGTAGTGTTCAAGCGCTTTAAAGGAAAAAAATCAATCACTAAACAAACCAATCAATCCAATATGTTAAGGCGTCATAAAGGATAAAAAATCAATCAATCACTCCATAATGTTAAAACACATTAAAGGGGAAAAAATCAATCAATCAAATCATGAACTCATTTTTTGTGGTAAAGC
>NW_007502887.1:0-259 GCF_000475195.1 Diaphorina citri
CATCAGGAATTCACCAGCAGGTAAATGTTACAAACTTTTACATTTCTACCCTATCAAAATTGTTTTTAAATAATGAAACAATTAGTCAAAACGAAGTGGATGTTGAGGCAAGAGGAGTAAATGACACCCTAAAATCAAGTGTACCTTGTGAGATGGTAAAAAGTAACGGTTCTACTACTCGTACAACCCCAGCCAAATCTATAACCATGGCCAGAGTTTCAAACATTACAATGTCAACATTTATAAATGTAACGTGTAT
>NW_007502888.1:0-259 GCF_000475195.1 Diaphorina citri
GAATCCAAGTCGTCATAAAATTTAGCTTAGTGTATTAAGCGGGGAACGACGTCATACTGAAAGATACTCTCCATATAATCCATCGCCATTTCTATAGCTTCTCACAATGAAGGTTGTATCAACCACCAATAACTAATTAGTATCAATATTTTGATTTAAAATCATTTCAATGTCATTTTTTTTAGCCAGCCTAGTTAGCTTGGTTGGTGGCGCGTCTGCCTTGTAAGCGCTAGGCCGCGGGTTCGATTCCCGCCCGGGG
>NW_007502889.1:0-259 GCF_000475195.1 Diaphorina citri
AGTCAAAATTAAGAATTCCCGAAGCTCTAGGTCGCGGGTTCGTTTGCCGCCGGGGGCGAAGTGTTCCTTCTTGAAATGGCTGGCCTATTTCTATACTGTCTTAAGCCTGATTCACACTATAGTGCCAGTCAAGATTCGGTCACGGTCCGGTAACGGTCCGATCAAACCCGTTCAAGAGTTAAGGGGAAAAAATCGTATTGTTGAAACTACCGAGCTCACTTCTTTCGGTCAAAAAAATAATAATAATAAAAAAAAATAA
>NW_007502890.1:0-259 GCF_000475195.1 Diaphorina citri
GTCAAATTTTTTGACTTTTTTTTTTTCTTCTTCTTCTTCTTCTTCTTCTTCTTCTTCTTCTTCTTCTTCTTTTTTTTTGCCGGTCTTTCTCCTATCTGGTCCTCCTTTTCTCTTCGATTTCGGAGCAAACTTCAAAGTCCAAGTTATTTTCGGCACAATAGAACAGTTGCGCTTGCTTGGCTGATGTTTCAAAGTTATAGAGCAGGAAAAATGAGGACCAACGGAATTTTTCTTTTTCTCCTACGACTTCTAGATCCCG
>NW_007502891.1:0-259 GCF_000475195.1 Diaphorina citri
AGGCATGTAATCAGAGTAATCTAACAGTCATTTTACCAATAATTCAAACGTGTGGTGAAAAAATCGAAAATGATTTAGATTTGGAAAATCGAGGCGAAAAAATGATTTGGAATAACATCCTTGGATTCATTGAAAGTAAATGCTCACAAAGAACTTTAAATGAGCTTACAAAACGTACAATTCTCATGCTTTCAAACATACAGATTTTGAAGCAAAGGAACTGGGACTCATCACTTTGTCATAAAATGGTGCAAAGTGA
>NW_007502892.1:0-259 GCF_000475195.1 Diaphorina citri
TGAGTTTGCATATCCTCTAGCTAGAATATTTTAATGTTAGGGACCGTGACACTGTGTGGGGGCAGATTCAGAAATATAATTGTTGCATTGACAACACAGTAAGTAGAAGTTTGATAGGTAATTGATAGAGGGAAGTGTAATAATGGATGTCTTATCATCCCGGTATCAAAGAGAGGAGTACATGATAAGAGGAAGCCAGCCATTCTGAAGACAAACCTTAGGTATCTGTTTGTGATAAAGTTTGCTTCCGGACGGGATC
>NW_007502893.1:0-259 GCF_000475195.1 Diaphorina citri
TTTTTGTCTTGTTTCGTTTTTTTTTTTTTTTTCTTTTTTTTTACGAGATGAAAGACTTTTTAGTTCTAGTGTACCTACCTACCGAACTTTTAAAACAGTCTGTATGTGTGGTGAAGTCCGTGCTTCGCAATGAGAGTGTGAGATAGTTGGACCTATGCCAAGCTTAGAGCGGCATAACCGCATAACACGCTTTATGGTTAGGGGGGGGGGTTGAGTGTGTTAGTGGGAAACTAACCTTTCGATATGAACTGTGAAGTGG
>NW_007502894.1:0-259 GCF_000475195.1 Diaphorina citri
ATCGAGAAAATCGGGGAGCTACATACTCTTATGTGTAGGAATTGGAACTTCCAGACGCCTAGAGGGGCTCCAGACGCAAGAGGCCTGAATGGTTGGGGGTCGCAATGTAAAGAGTGAACTTGGTTTGTGTGATGAACTGTTGAACGATATGTTTGGACACACCTTAATGAGCATTAAATTTCTCTTACCGTCGTATGTATGAAATCTAAAGATAAACTTAAGTTTAACTTAAGACGAACAATGTTGCCAATTTCATGTC
>NW_007502895.1:0-259 GCF_000475195.1 Diaphorina citri
TATCAATACTTACGAGGTTTCGTCTATCTCATAGAAAATATACAGGAGAAAAGCGCCCAACAGAAGGAGTATTATAGACGGAAGTACCACCACATAGGCAAGTTCCAGCCAATAGTTCTTGTTGGGTACTTCGTGTCTGTATAGACCGGATTGCCACTTGCTATAGGTAACATCTAGGTGAGATGCTTTCTGCTTGTTGATTTTATCACTCTCCTCCGCTAATATTCGCTTCTTGTTCTGAAAATCAAAATACAAAATT
>NW_007502896.1:0-259 GCF_000475195.1 Diaphorina citri
ATTTCTGGTTTGAGAAAATCTTTCACCTTCCCCCTCGTTTGACCTAAGATCTCTATCAAACCTCGTGTGTATTCAGGGTGTTTAAGTGAAACATGACTTTGAAAAAAAGCCGTATTTTCGTTTCGCAATTTCTCTTCTGAAGCTCGTTTCCACTCTTTTGGTTTGATAGCACCTGTACTAAACCATGGGAAACAGAGGGAGCCTCAGTCTTTTTTGGATTGTCATATTCTACCGCACATTACACAAACGAGCAGTACTG
>NW_007502897.1:0-259 GCF_000475195.1 Diaphorina citri
CCTTTCGTTATCAGAGTTGTTCGGGAACAACAAATATTCAAAGCTGTGCCGTAGATGATTGAGGGGACGGAATCAATTTCTTTTCTTTTTTTTTTTTTAGTTGAACTCAGAATATGATTAGCTTTCCAAAGAAGTCACCAGAGCTCAGTAATGTCTAATAATAACTTCAGTATTTTGAAAAGATTGACCAAGGATTTGTGTTTTTTGTGCAGAAAGCTCATTTTCTTTTATCGAAATAAGCCGTTTTTCTCACCTTTGG
>NW_007502898.1:0-259 GCF_000475195.1 Diaphorina citri
TGTTGATTTCAGATTCTTCGCTCGTATTTGCAATAATCCCAACAATCATAAGGAAGAGGTTCTCTCCGCTATTAAAAAAAACCTAGACGGATTGCACAACATATCGGGCGAACGTATTTGGACAGAGTTGAACAAGATTCTGGGCGGATCGTTTAGCAAAGAGATGATGCTTAAGATGTTGGAGATTAATATGTTCCCTCATCTCGGTGAGTGTACTGGGATCATAGAATAGAATATACAGTAGAACCTCGATTATTTC
>NW_007502899.1:0-259 GCF_000475195.1 Diaphorina citri
AAAAGAACAGAAGACTAAAATTCTTTTCGCCCATACGTTGCTTTCCACGCGACAGATCGATATAAGTCTCTCTCTCTCCCTCTCTCTCTCTCTCTTTCTCTCTCTCCCTCTCTCTTCACATATTCTTTTCTACGTACATATTAATATATTGGTCAGCTTTTTGTCATCTACCCTGGCTCCTTTTTCCTTCTCTCTCTCTCTCTCTCTCTCTCTCTTCCTGACCCTCTCTATCTTTCTTTCCTCCTGACACTCTCTCTCT
>NW_007502900.1:0-259 GCF_000475195.1 Diaphorina citri
ACACTTACGACTCGGCGCGGCAGTTCTATAGCCTAGAGGTCTTACCGGTTAAACCACTGAGACTAGCTTAATTGAGGTCCCAGGAAGAATGTTTAAATAGTTGGACTGTTTGTTAGACCTAAAAGTAAACCTAAGACAGAGGACTCAATGTCATTCCTTCAACTAGAAGTTTTCCTTTCTTTCATTATCTTTCCTCCCTTCTTTTTGACAAGAAAATAGGATTTTAGATCTTTTCCTCAGTGTACCGGAAATTTGAAAG
>NW_007502901.1:0-259 GCF_000475195.1 Diaphorina citri
TAGGTGTCGGAACACAGTTCAATTCGCTCACCAACGATTCTAGTCACGACCTTATATGCAATATATGGAAATTTTTTCCGCGCGAACTTTCATTCATACTGGAGCTTAGAAGCCTTTTGTCCAAATGCGACATACATGGTTGGAAAGCTCGTTTTCTCAGCTTTTTAAATAATATACTCTTATCAAAAATTAGGTGTCGGAACACAGTTCAATTCGCTCACCAACGATTCTAGTCACGACCTTATATGCAATATATGGA
>NW_007502902.1:0-259 GCF_000475195.1 Diaphorina citri
AGTTTAATTCAAAATATTGGGCATGAAATAAGAGACAAAATAGTAATAATAATAAAATAAAATAGGTACCGCACAAGATTTCTGGGACATACCGTATTACCCTGAGACCAGCGCTAGCAAATTAACGTGAAACGGGATGGATATTTAGTGGGTATCTGGGCGTTTTACATTTGGGGGGTCTTTCTCTTTTCAGGAGGATACATGTACACTTACCTCATCTATGGGTGACTCTTCAATGAGTAGCGGAGCGTCTGAACTG
>NW_007502903.1:0-259 GCF_000475195.1 Diaphorina citri
CCGCAGGCGAAATTTTTGAAAATTGTGAGCTACAATTTATAGAAACCAGAATTAACGAAATTGAAATTTTTATGGCCAAAGGCGAAAATTTTGGTCTCTAATTAAAAAAATACTTATATATAGTTATCAAAAACACAAAATTTGGCGCCGCAGGCGAAATTTTTGAAGATTTTGGTCAACAATAGTAAGAGAAGCAGACTTATCAAAGGTGTAATCTTCAGGGCCGCAGGCGAAACTTTTCAGTAAGTATGTAACCTGT
>NW_007502904.1:0-259 GCF_000475195.1 Diaphorina citri
GATTTATTATTACTTACTCACTTACTTTTTGTGTCGGCTCAAGACATTGTTGGATTTGTTAGCACCACATCTATTTACGTTAAAATTGTCGGCCAAGAATCACTTTTTTAGTACCTAACCTAGGTTACGTTGGAAGGCCATTGAAGTTTTCACGTATGGTGGAAATCTTGTCTTTTCCTCGACCCAGTAGTTCAGAGGAATATCATTCAAACAGCAGACACATTGCGATCCAATTTGCTCGTACATGTTGGAATTTTCT
>NW_007502905.1:0-259 GCF_000475195.1 Diaphorina citri
TTTTTTGGGGATGGAAGGAGGAGCAGGAAATAGGAGGGTTTAGGGGTCAAATTAATTAGGTAACAATGGACGGCATTGTAAATTTTCACGTTTCAATCTAATGTGAGGTAGAGTAGGGGTGTTGTATAGCAGTGGGATTATATTTGGTCTCAAACGACAAGCCGGTCTAAATAAGGCAACAGTAAATCAATTTTTCTTTTGAAGGTCTTTTTGTGACGCGCCATACTTGTGATAAGATTATGACACTTTATCTCCTGTT
>NW_007502906.1:0-259 GCF_000475195.1 Diaphorina citri
TCTCTCTTTGCCAGATTTCCGTATGAAAAATAGATTGCTCAATGCCAACTTATTAACTTTTTCTTTTTCAAGAGAGAGAGAGAGAGAAAAAGAGGAGAACTAGACGGAGTGCACAGAAAAGTAGAACAATGAAAGAAAAAGAGAAGAAAAAAAAGAGAGACATGAGATGGAAGAAAGAGAGAGAGAGAGAGAGAAATGGAGAAAGATTGAGAAAAAGGGAATAGATCAATAGAGAGTGAGAGAGAAGAGAGAAACAAAA
>NW_007502907.1:0-259 GCF_000475195.1 Diaphorina citri
ACCTACTGATTTTCTTTAATCACGATCGAATAAACTACAGGCTAAAAAATTCCCGGAGGGACGGACCCAGTTTGTTCATAATTATTTAGGACGGAAGTTTTACAATACAATACCTTTGGAACTAAAAATGCTGAAAGATCGACCACTATTCTTAAATATAAAACAAAGGAATGGTTAAAGACACGAAACTTTGAAATAAACACTTTTTTACTAGTATCGTAAATGCAATACCTATACGTAGGTATATACCTACCTATTA
>NW_007502908.1:0-259 GCF_000475195.1 Diaphorina citri
GCCCCGGGCGGGAATCGAACCCGCGGCCTAGCGCTTACAAGGCAGACGCACTACCAACTAAGCTAAGTAGGCTGGCATATGTAATTTAAATTGAACAAAGTGAGCTAGTTCTAAGAATTAATAAAATTGTTAATTCTATTTTGCATTTAGTTTGTAGGTAAGTAGGTAGGTGTTAAATACGGAGGAAAGAACAACATTTCGGTTCAGAGGAAAATTCAAAGAAGACTGAAACTTTATTTTCGAAACTAGCCAAACCAAA
>NW_007502909.1:0-259 GCF_000475195.1 Diaphorina citri
TCCCCTATTCTTTGGACCCTCTCGTTCAATCCAATTCCTCCTTCTCCTCCATTTCTCTGGCCTCCTTCCCTCAATTCGGTTCCTTCTTCTCCTCCTCCTCCCTGCAGATTCTCCCCCGCAATTCCTTCTTCTTCTCTCTGCACAGTCTCGCTCAATTCAACTTCCTCATTCAGTTTCGTGGAAGGAAGCTCGGTTTCGCGTCCCTGGGGAGCAGTAGGAAGGTCGATCACTCCCAAACCGCCCGCCTTGAGACAGCTGG
>NW_007502910.1:0-259 GCF_000475195.1 Diaphorina citri
TGATTACTCGGCAAGTAGGAAAATTCTAATCAAGGGCATTACCTCAGTTTCTTTCAGCTCCTGACAAAGGTCATTGATATTTTCTTTAGCCTTAAGAACTTCGTCATTGATACAGGTGTGTTTGCGACTGGACAGAATGGTCATCCTGAAACAATCAAATGGGATCATGGGAGAAATCAATTATAGCTGTACACCTGTACACCAGTCTTCTTCTTCGCCTTTTCCCATGTCCAGATGGGGTCGGCGTTTGTCGTCGGCC
>NW_007502911.1:0-259 GCF_000475195.1 Diaphorina citri
GAACCCTTTTAAGCAAGAGGGCTTTCTCCAATAAAGCAATTCTTTAATAAAGCCCCTCAATTACACTTTTACAGTAAAGAAGAGAAAATCAACATTGTCACAACAAAAAACTTGTACTTTTTGCCAGCAACTAACTTCTTGTCCCATGGACCAAATACTCCCTCTCTCTCTCACTCACACGCTCTTTCTCTCCCTCCCTCCTTTCAATTATAACAAGTTTAAAATTAAAATTCAACAAAATAGATCAACAGTAAAATGA
>NW_007502912.1:0-259 GCF_000475195.1 Diaphorina citri
CATTTGCATGATACAAATTTCTTGACCCCGCCGGGAATCGAACCCGGGTCTCCCGCGTGCAAGGCGAGCGCAGTGACCTAGTGACCACTACGCCATGGGAGTTGACTATCACCGCTGAATATAAGAGAATAGAATAGAATGATACAAGAGAAAGAACAAAACCAAAACAGGCGAAGACATTAATGCATTAGTTGTTTAACGTGGTCCGGTCACAGATGGCCAAACTCGAAAGAAAAAAAAAAAAAAAAAAAAAAAAAAA
>NW_007502913.1:0-259 GCF_000475195.1 Diaphorina citri
TTGGGCTTATCCACAGTGAGAGAGGTCAGTCATACTGGCAATGTGTGTGTAGGTCATTAATTATGCTAGATTCTGCGAATCCAGCGATCAAATTATGTAAATATACTGAGCAAGATAACCTATTATCATATTCACAAGATACCACTAAGGTATGAAAGATCTAAGCCACTAAGGTATGAACAGGATGTTGGGATGTGAATCATCAAAATTTATTCAAATTTGGGCATCTCTTATCAAAAATTCTGCTCTCAAGGCACCA
>NW_007502914.1:0-259 GCF_000475195.1 Diaphorina citri
TTTTTTTTTAGATAATCTATAATAGAAGAATCCGCACACACTATGCAATTCATTCCACATCTGTCACAAAACACAAAGTGGCCTTTCTGTTCATCATATGGCAATATTTGGTTGTAATTTTATCATTATTTCCTTCATTTTGTAAAATGAGAAACAATGGACCATTGAGTAGAAGGTAGCTGGAGAGGACAATGCCTGGGGCATTCTCTACCACCTAAGTCAGTGGTTTTCAAGCTAGGGCTTGCAACCCCCTGGGGGA
>NW_007502915.1:0-259 GCF_000475195.1 Diaphorina citri
CTACTGCTGGAGTAAAGGGACTTTTCAGTCCTATGCGAGCAGTATAAATAAGCACTATTATTATTATTATTATTACCTGTTTGTCTCAACTTTGAGTAGTTGGGTGTGGCGGAACGCGGAAATAGCTTCCGACTCTTAGTCTGTTAGACAGTCTGAAGACTAAAGTTGGAAGCTTTTTCGGTTACCCTTTCCCACGGTGTGTCAGATACACTGAGCGTGCGTGGTCGACGTTACCCCTTCTTCTTCGCCTTTTCTCTTA
>NW_007502916.1:0-259 GCF_000475195.1 Diaphorina citri
TACATAGATATTATAATCTACAACAATTTGGAGGGAGGAATTCACATCAGGAATCAATTCTGGCAGTGGCTCCCTCGTTTTTTGAAGAAAATGAAATTCCATCTTGACTAGCTATGGAAAATTTTGACTTTGTCAACATCATCATTTTCACTTGAAGTTCAATTTGATTTTTATCAAATTGCTGCTCAATTATTCACACGCTCATTTTCTCGTCACTTGAGACTTTTGAAATGGCCTAATTGAAAATTCAATACTTTTT
>NW_007502917.1:0-259 GCF_000475195.1 Diaphorina citri
AGAAGAAGAAATGTTAAAACGTGAAATTATAGTGGTGATCCAACTCATGTGATAGGACATTCTGGACCTGGGAGGTGCTATGATAACAAGTACATTGGTGGGGGGTCATGCTATAACACGGGCAATAAATCCTGTTTAACTCGGGCAGTTCTAAACGGGGATGGGACTTTTTTTTCTTCTTAAAAAAGATGAGTGTTTCACCGCCGTTTTTATTTCGTAGCAATGAAATAACTGCTACATTGGACGCATGTGGTCTGTG
>NW_007502918.1:0-259 GCF_000475195.1 Diaphorina citri
TCTACGACATCGGGAAGTGCCTCATAATTTTGATGAGTGAATCAGTGAGTCAGTCAGTCGTAAAATAAGCGATTTTCACGCCATTCTTTCTACCCATTCCGTTAAAGCTAGAACTTCGGGATTTCGCAGGCATAATAAGCAAGTATAGATTAACATATGGTCCAAATTTGGTGACATTAAGTGGAAAATTAACGGAGTTATGATAGGGCTAAAAATGCGTCCAAATGTTTCGTGTAATATACACACTGGCGTGCTCAGG
>NW_007502919.1:0-259 GCF_000475195.1 Diaphorina citri
CCGCTTCATGCCGATCTGGAAGCCGTTCATGGCCTGGATGGCCGTGTGGGCACTGGCCGGGTTGTCGAACGACACGAAACCTGGCGGGGAGAATCGGAACGAGGGGTAAGGTGACTGTTATTTGGACTTTTTACCATGAGTATTATCAATGACTGTTATTTGGATTTTCTACCATGATTATTTTCATTTTTAGATTTTTTATAGGTTTAACGACACTGTATAACTGTTGAAGTTTTTAATGACGGTGTTTTCAGTACTG
>NW_007502920.1:0-259 GCF_000475195.1 Diaphorina citri
ACAAGAAATTGGATTTTTCCAGAGTTCCTGCTCGGAAAATATGGAACTGTAAGTCTCCTGCTTATTACGAACAAATTGATAGAGTATGCGCCAGTAGTGTAGTTGTCACTGAACTCATAACCTCTGGGACTAGGGTTTAAATCCTAGTAGTGACATAAAATAACCAAGTTGTAAGGAAACTGGTACTTGTGCAGAAGTCACATCCGTGGAATATTGCTACCAAAGGAACTGGCACAAACGAGCAGTGACCAGTGTTATT
>NW_007502921.1:0-259 GCF_000475195.1 Diaphorina citri
CAGGTACCTAAAATAGGAATTTTTATATTTATAAAAAATAAAAATAAAACAAAATCACTCACTTAACTTACTATCTCAAAAAATAAAAATAAAATACACACACACCCGCCCCCCCCACACACACAGCACACACACACACACACACACGGACCTTTGGCCGAAACCCTTTTTTTGGGGCAACTGGACCATAAAACGTCCACATCCGTCAAAAAACGAAGGTCGAAAAATTTGTCGATCACAATACTTTCCTCGTCATTTT
>NW_007502922.1:0-259 GCF_000475195.1 Diaphorina citri
GCCTGATCGACCTATATATCAGGGGGGGCTTAAGCCCCCCAAGCCCCCCCCTATCGCCGCCTATGGACTGAGCTTGTCTTGCAAGTATGCGAGCTGTCAAACTGTTACGTGCATCCATTGTTCTCACCGAGGCCAAGTCCATCCTGTATTCCAAACACAAAGACGAGAGAAAATTTCAACTCTGTCGGGAATTGAACCCGGCACTTCGACACCCTGTATAGACATTTCGAGATCGTTTTTATTCCAAGTGACCTTTGGC
>NW_007502923.1:0-259 GCF_000475195.1 Diaphorina citri
ATTATTATTTTGGCCCTAACATTTATACTTTGAGCTTTAGCACCTCCCCTGCTTTCATTCATTTTTAACTGCAGACCATGACCTAGTCCTAATATACACCTCTACCTGTATAATTATACATGAGTTACGTTTTCCACGATAAGTAGGTCTGCCTTTGAAGTTTCCACATTTTTATAGGTTCACGACTTTCCATCGGGGTAAAACTTCAAATGCGTGAATAACTAAGATGTCTATCACTTTGAAAATATAATTAGGGGGT
>NW_007502924.1:0-259 GCF_000475195.1 Diaphorina citri
TGCAAAAGT
Organism: Diaphorina citri; assembly: GCF_000475195.1. Classification (NCBI taxonomy): domain Eukaryota; kingdom Metazoa; phylum Arthropoda; class Insecta; order Hemiptera; family Psyllidae; genus Diaphorina; species Diaphorina citri. The sequence continues at coordinate 10 of NW_007502924.1, forward strand.
CGAAGAGTAGTGGTTTCAAAGTTTGCATAGAATATTCTATATGTTCGCAAATATCAAGCTGATGTGGGTTGTTTTTGTCTATGAAACTCTCTAAAATTTCTTCCTTCAATGTACCATTCTATAAGGAAAATCTCTTGTACACCCACGTCGGTATTAAAATTTGCATACAAAAGAAAACCGAGCTGCAGCACTACAAAATATTCTGCAGTGTCCGAGAATTGGACAGGGGGCGGAAACCTATACACAAAAA
>NW_007502925.1:0-259 GCF_000475195.1 Diaphorina citri
CTAATCACGATCTTATAAACTACGGGCTAAAAAATTCCCGGAGGGACGGACCCAGCTTGTTATTACTATTGTAATAATGAAGGAAGGACGGACTAAAAACCACTTTTTTGGAATCAGGGGACCCCAAAACGGATATTTCCACCCATTTCCCGATTTTGAAAATTTGCACCGATTGCAATACGTTCATAGGTCGTCGCGACAAATTTCAAGATCAGAGCTCATTTGTGTGAGAAAATGTGAAAAAAAAATCCCCCAAAAA
>NW_007502926.1:0-259 GCF_000475195.1 Diaphorina citri
TCAAGAGGAAGGCAGAAGACAGGGAAACATGGCGTACTGCAGCAAACCAGCCTAATGGCTGTTAACCAATGATGATGAGTATCATCATTTTACACTGGTAATGCCGCCACTACTCGATTAAAGTAGCTACTGAATTGTCGTCTCGAGGCTGATTGCCCCCCGAACTTCAACCACAGAGCCAAAAAAACTTCGACCCCGCCGGGAATCGAACCCGGGACCTCCGGAGTGCAAGCCTAGTGTGATACCCACTCGGCCACGG
>NW_007502927.1:0-259 GCF_000475195.1 Diaphorina citri
TTTTACATGATGCTATCCCCCGAGATATGTAAAGCTCTTTAGTGTCACGAACAGATCGATTACAACGGTTTCTGAGAAGTTTGTATTTTACAAGATCTTGCTCCGATTTAGTTCTTCTATACTTATTGTAAGCTCGATCCCTTCGCTGCATAAGTTTTAGTATCTCGGGGTTCAGCCATGGTGTGGGTGGATATTTCACTTTAGCATTTTTCAAAGGAGCATGTTTGTTAAGAAGCCTTGTTACCATGTCTGTGAACAA
>NW_007502928.1:0-259 GCF_000475195.1 Diaphorina citri
TGGCTGGCCTTAGCATGCTTCAAAATCATCTCAAATCGAGGGTCAACATGAAACAACAGCCATGCTTCAAAGATTCTTCATTCATTGGATTGATCCAGTCTTGGAACATACCTACATGTTGCCTTGAAGCATGCTTCACTGCTGCATGCCTCCTGTTACCTCAGTAGAGATGCAACTTTCAACTCACCTCAGTGAACAACTCACTCAGTCAAATGAGTTGCTCATTTTTAAGACTCACTCAACGACTCACCTCACGCAG
>NW_007502929.1:0-259 GCF_000475195.1 Diaphorina citri
ATTGCTTGAACAAGACTGAAAAGTCTTGTGTAATTTTACCTGCATATCATTATGACGGACACATTCCACCAGTAGTCGTTCCATATGGAATGGAGTGGCAAAATCACTAGTCAGCTCCATCAGGCGAGTGAACTGGATGGTTTGGTAAACCTGCGAAACACAAGAATAGAAAATAACCTTCATTATCCTGAAAAACAAGGGTCTATGCAAAAATTTGAGGGGGAAACAGGACCAAAGGGCGGGGGAGAAAGAAAATAAG
>NW_007502930.1:0-259 GCF_000475195.1 Diaphorina citri
ACTAAGTACATGTAGGTAGTACTTTTCGGGAACATTAATTGCTATTATAGGTAATTCTTCTTTTTTCTTTCTATTGTAAAGGTTGAAGTTTTGTTTTAAAAAATCAAATCAAATCATGAATCTTTGTGGTAAAGCAGAGAGCTTCTTCACAACTTTTGTGGATGCCACAGCATTACTAAGTGCCTCCTTTACTATTAATTCTCATTCATCTTCTTCTTTTTCTTCGCCTTTTCCCGTGTACTGACGGGGTAGGCGTTTT
>NW_007502931.1:0-259 GCF_000475195.1 Diaphorina citri
GTGAGAGAAAGAAGAGAAAGAGAAGGAGATAGAGAGTAAGAGAGATGAGAGAGAGAGAAGGAGAAAGAGGGAGAGAGAAGGAGAAAGAGGGAGAGAGAGAGAGAGAGACATGGGAATTTGTGGGAGATAAAAGGAAGGAAATAGAGGCAGAAAAGGATAGGGAATGAAAGAGAGAGAGAGAAGAGAAGAGAATGAGAGAAAACTAACTTGGATAAATTGTAGCGCATAGATCCCTCAGGCATTCCACGGGTGAAAAAGG
>NW_007502932.1:0-259 GCF_000475195.1 Diaphorina citri
AGACTGGTCAAGCAGTCAGTATGTACCTTACTGTTCTCTGGAGCAATGTAGAAATCCTCGGTGACTGTCAAACTATAGGGACTTCGTCTGTGACTGGTGATGGATGAAACTTGACCTGCTTCTGAATTATACGGGTATCTGAACAATAAACGATCACCTTTGCTGTCACTTTTAACAAAAAGAATACTCACAGGATTAGCTTCCATAATTATTATTTGAAGGTTTAAACGGAACAGAGGAAGAGATCGGGGGGGAAGTT
>NW_007502933.1:0-259 GCF_000475195.1 Diaphorina citri
GTAATTTTTAATAGGATCATTTTTTCTAAGCACGTGTCTATCTTTATCAGAATGTGCGGTAGGATGAGAAAGAATCAAAGGAATTAGTAAAAGGTAATTTTTATCACCTTTTTTTTATATTATGTATTATCTAACATCGGCCACACTTTTTCTCTTCTTTTTCGCACAGTCATCATTTTCACTATCAACCCCTTCCTTATCAACAAATTCTCATTTTTTTTTTTTTCTTCAATCGTTCAAGCTCCTAAATTCTAAAAAT
>NW_007502934.1:0-259 GCF_000475195.1 Diaphorina citri
AAAAAAAAAAAAAGACTCGGCCACGGAGGTTGCTCAGGGCATCATCTGGCGTAAAAGAATTTTCTTAAATTTTGCGGTGCCGATTTTGCCAATTTTTCCATGAAATATAATATTGAAATATTGTAATGTTCTTAGTTCTTAAGGTATGTCCACACACAGTCGTTTGATGTGAATCGATGTTGATGGACGGCCGGTCGACTATGTTTGGACACACCTTTAGACTTCTTAGCCACAAGTTCAGGTGAGGGGTGGCAGCTAC
>NW_007502935.1:0-259 GCF_000475195.1 Diaphorina citri
TATCAGCATTATAAAGAGCCTTTATAATACTTACTAGCTGAATTCCGTCGCTTCGCTCCGGAATCCCGCTAGTTCATCCCGAGGAGGCATGGCCAAACTTGTAGATACATACCAAATTTCAAGTCTCTAGCTCTTACCGTTCTCGGGATATTTTGTTTAACAGACAGACACACACATGGAACAATGGCTGAAACTTTGGATTTAGGCTCTAGGGACCTCAAAACGTGTTTTGACACTAAAATCTGACCATCGAAAATTT
>NW_007502936.1:0-259 GCF_000475195.1 Diaphorina citri
CAAAAGGAAATACCTTTTCATTGCCGTTTTTATTTCGTAGATATAGCAACAAAACAACTGCTACAATAGACCGTGGTCTGCCCATCTCGTACTACCTATGATTCTAATTCACGCTGTATTCGTTCTAATTTATAAAATTGCGGAAAAGCCCTTTGCAGTACAAATAGAATGTAAAAATTGGGGAAATCGTAGAACACCTACCTGTCACTGGTTTCCAAGGCCTGGTAACTACAGTGGTTCTCCTGGTAGGAGGAGTCCA
>NW_007502937.1:0-259 GCF_000475195.1 Diaphorina citri
AATGTGCAACTCATGAAAAGAACTAGTGGAGATGTCTTGTTCACTGCAAATTGGGCATCAATAGGGCTGCAAAGACCTTATGCTAGGGTCCAACATGAGCCCCCTTTTTTGAGTAAATTTACCAGCTTTTTCTGAGTTGCTTATTATGTAGGTATTACTTCAGAAATATTGTAAGAGGTAAAAAAAAAACTCCCTCTTACAATATCTCTTGTATCCTAATTCAAATCTCTCCCTTCCATTCAATCCTTTCTCTCTCTCC
>NW_007502938.1:0-259 GCF_000475195.1 Diaphorina citri
TTAAGCCCCCCCCCCCACACTTATCGTAAAGTTTCTTATATGAAATATGAAAGCTCTTCTCTCACCAATGAAAGAAAAGTGGTCCTTGGAAAATCTTTTAGAAAAAAGCCATTATTAAATTACCTACCTATTATGTAGGTATAATTATTTAGGTACGTACATATGTAACATATTATTTTAAGCAAACTGTGACTATTTTGTACTTTACTCTCCTGTAAAAAAAAAAAGAAAAAAAAAAAAGAAAGTGGGACCTATTTAA
>NW_007502939.1:0-259 GCF_000475195.1 Diaphorina citri
CCATAGCATATTTTTCGTTCTTTTACTATCAGGTCAATAGGTATAGTTCTTGCTAATATCATTACTGCTTCTGTAGCTGCAGTTCTGTGGGCTCTGCTCACTCTGATAGCCATCTTTCTTTGTTCTGATAGGAGTTTCTTCTTATATGTTTTCTTCTCCATAATATAGGACCATACTGGTGCTGCATAGAGCATGACGGAGTTGGACACATTTTGAAGGACTCTTCTTTTATTTTCGCCCGCCCCTCCTTGTCTTGGCA
>NW_007502940.1:0-259 GCF_000475195.1 Diaphorina citri
CTATCCTTGCTTAAGTTACCACTCCAATGCAAAACTGTAGAAACAATATCCTATCTCACCTTGTCCGAGCTCATCTCAGCTCGGTACATAAACACACCCTGAAATTTGTTGCAACAACCTGTGAACTCAAAGCGAGAAAGTTTTAGATAACACTTCAGTCGTTAATTTAAGAATCAAAAAATCATTTTCCATTCTACTGAAAGAGTTCAAAGATGTGTGACGTCAGACTTCAGGCAGTTGTCTTTTTCGTCCGCTAGGT
>NW_007502941.1:0-259 GCF_000475195.1 Diaphorina citri
ACTAAAGTGTTCCTGCCTTCTCAACGCTTGTCACTAAAGTGTTCCTGCCTTCTCAACGCTTGTCACTAAAGTGTTCCTAACCTTCTCAGAGCTTGTCACGTTTGACAACCCTGAGACCCGCATCTAATTCACGGTGTCGGGACGCGATTATGTCGAATACTTTTGTCACGTCGAATACTGAACGAAAAGGCTTTTGCGTGGTAAGGTAAACAGATACATGATGATCCTTGCAGCAAGCCTTACCTTGCTAAGTGCTTTC
>NW_007502942.1:0-259 GCF_000475195.1 Diaphorina citri
TGATTACCTCTGAGTTCGTTTTTTCTCAAGTAAATTCTCAGAACGATCTGAAGAACTTGTTCATAAATACGGGTGTTAAAGTTCAAGTGTGAACAGGTCCATAAGACTATGTAGCCATCAACATGAAAACTGCCGTATACTACAAGTTGCAGTCTAGATGTGAAATAGCCCTAAGGAAAGTACCTACTGGATGAAGGATATCATGGCTGAAAACCCTGAGGACCTGGTTCTCCAAAACAACCCCTGAATTGTTCAGAGC
>NW_007502943.1:0-259 GCF_000475195.1 Diaphorina citri
AGACAATTTGAAGGTACTAGTCGAAATCGGGTAATGTCAAAATAGGGAATCAGATTTCCAGGGGGTACAACATGGAAACAGGACGAGTTATAATCCGTCCATTGGAAATCCTAAGGTCTACATTTCTCACACGGTCATCTTGATTATTGTGAACATCGAAATATCTAGCTACGGGTATATCACTAACAAAGTTCATGCTATCTACTATTTCCAAAAACTTCTCTTTATCTTTTGAGTCAAGTTCATCGTCCCACTCTTT
>NW_007502944.1:0-259 GCF_000475195.1 Diaphorina citri
TCTCTCTCTCTCTCTCTCTCTCTCTCTCTCTCTCTCTCTCTCTCTCTCTCTCTCTTCCTCTGTATTCTAACAGTTTTCAATATGACGTGAAATCTGAAATCCCATATAATGTTGAAAGATTAAAAAATACTTAACTTTTTTTCACCCATCCCTCTCTCTCTCCCCCCTCTCTCTCTCCCTCCCTCTCTCATTATATCTCGACAACAAGTTTAATGAAAAAGTTGAGAGAGAGAAAAAAAAAAAAAAAAAAAAAAAATTT
>NW_007502945.1:0-259 GCF_000475195.1 Diaphorina citri
TTCCTCTCACTCTCACTTCCTCCTGTTCTTTTCCCTCAACTTCTTCATTTATGCCTAGTGAACTTCCAAGCTTACCTACAGTACTTATAAGAGTTATAGTTATAAGTAATACTATAAGAGGTATCTGAAAGTTTCAACTCATAGGTAAAAGGGAAATGTTGCCACATGATGCATACGAGGTAGTAGGTACCTAGGTAGGTAGGTAATAGGTACAGAAGATAGAAAATCCCCGCCACATTAATGTCTTGACGCTAAAACA
>NW_007502946.1:0-259 GCF_000475195.1 Diaphorina citri
TCCTCACGAGGCTGAGTGCACCCCGAACTCCAAACACAGTGCCGAAAAAACTTCGACCCCGCCGGGAATCGAACTTTGCCACAATGGTTGGCCCTCGTAAAACTTGAGAAAAACTTCAATTATTTACCAATCTGGTTGGTCGATTTCAAACTTTTTTTTCCAAACAACTCAGATTGTCTTGGGCATCAAAGATTTGCAATCGAAATTCGAGAGGAATTCGTTTGTTGACACTGAGAATCAAAGTAACTTTCCCTATCAA
>NW_007502947.1:0-259 GCF_000475195.1 Diaphorina citri
CAGCAGCACCACCACCATTCGAATTACTACTGCTTTGAAATGAAGTGCCTGGTTTTATCTTGCAGCTCAACCCAGCTTGATTATGATTCTCACCATTTTCTACAGAATTATTCAAAACTCGATCGTTATATGGTCCTGCATTGTCATTTTGCAGGTCATATTCTCGAGTTCCAAGAGTGAAAGCATCACGTTCTATATAAATCGGAACGACAATACCATCATTAGATGCTTCTTCTAATCTGAATTGTTCCATTGCATC
>NW_007502948.1:0-259 GCF_000475195.1 Diaphorina citri
GCGCTTCGCGCTCCCTTGTTTACGGTCGCGCTGCGCGCTAGCCGGGGCTTCGCGGGGTTGTGCATGGGGTCGCGCTTCGCGCTCGCTTGTTTACGGTCGCGCTGCGCGCTCCCCGGGGATTCGCGGGGTTGTGCATACGGTCGCGCTGCGCGCTCCCGGGGGCTTCGCGGGGTAAGCATGGGGTCGCGCTTCGCGCTCCCTTGGCTTCGCCCCTGAGAACTTATATCGTCCCTGAGTCTTGTCTCGAAGAAATGAAAAC
>NW_007502949.1:0-259 GCF_000475195.1 Diaphorina citri
CTCTACTAATATTTTATATTTAGATCCATCAACATCATTTCATCATGAGTACCTTCACAGATCATCCTGTTGTAAGTTTATTTAACTGATAACTTTGGACCTTTTGCCCCATAAAAAACACATTTTGGTTTCTGCTTGTACACAGAAAAGTCACCATTACACTAGTGCCTCAGTAAACTGCAGGTTTGTAGACTTCATAGGACCAGTTAAGGCCCAAAATGTATTGAAAATTTTCCTTCATGTAGGTACTTATTGAACA
>NW_007502950.1:0-259 GCF_000475195.1 Diaphorina citri
CGAAAACTTTCAACTTTCCGTTTTTGACGAAAATTTCGACTTTTTTCAGAATGTAAAAAATAATCTAACCGGCCCTTCTGATCTAACAGAATTCTGTTTTCCGAACGCTAAATTTTCCTTCCCACCATCATGTAGTTTTTTTCTCTTCTTTTTAAGGAGCTCAACTTATAACTCCATATGGTTCTTTTATATTTGAATTTGTAACGATGGAGGTCATAGTCTCAAAATCGAAGAGAGTAGCAGAACGAGAAAGCCAGCA
>NW_007502951.1:0-259 GCF_000475195.1 Diaphorina citri
TTTAAAATAATTTTCCGAATTCTTCAATAAAATTGAGAAAAAAGTGTACATACATTAACAAGAAAAGATGTTCAATTGTTCATATTGAATTGTGGGACTCAACCAGAGATATGTAAAGAGTTACCTCTAGTCAGTTATAAAAAAGAACTCTTTTCAATGGACTACTGAGTCAACGAGTATGTTTTTTTTTTTTTCATTTTTATTTATGTAGGTACTTAATTTTTCTCTGATATTATTATTATTAGTTCAACACACCCTA
>NW_007502952.1:0-259 GCF_000475195.1 Diaphorina citri
CCTTCTGCATGGAAAAAAAAAAAAAAAATCTGAGTGTAGTAAAAAAATTGAGGTCCCTAGATCCTAAATCCAAAGTTTCAGCCATTGAACCGTGCGTCTATGTGCCTTTATTCCAAATTTATCACATAAATTATATCCTTTTTTTGGCAAGATATTATAATAGCAATAATACTACTTCCACCTACCTGTGTTGGAGGCACGCAGGGCAATGTTCCAAATGTGATCCATGGCCGTACGATCACCTCCATGTTCTGCCCCC
>NW_007502953.1:0-259 GCF_000475195.1 Diaphorina citri
AAATTTTCATCTTTACCACATAATTGGTCTCAGATTAGATAATTATGAACGAAAATGAATCGTCCATAAAGAGTACCCTCTCTAGAACCTGGCCTGGATACGTCGTGAGAACCAACAATGAACTTGACGAGAATTTCAGAGACAATCTGCTGGATTCATTATGAGATTCTCGACATCATATTGATGACATAATACGTCTTTATTAGCGCGAATTAGATTCAAGTACCAAAACAAGACTTTATTGTCCCAGCGCCATGTG
>NW_007502954.1:0-259 GCF_000475195.1 Diaphorina citri
CATTCAGAGATAGAATAGACACATTTTTTGTTCATTTGACTGGATAGCTGTAAACCAAAAGAGAACTCTTACATTGTTCTGGTAGCCAGCCAAACATTTGATTCATTCGTCACTAAGACTCAAAATAAACAATGTTTCTTGATTAGGAAATTTCACATCACTCCATTACAACAATATAACTAACAGTTCGGATTGTCTTCCATTTCAGACGTTGGGTATCCACCATGTCCCGACCCTACGAAGTCCGATTCAACCCTTA
>NW_007502955.1:0-259 GCF_000475195.1 Diaphorina citri
ATTTAGATTTTTTACTTTATTTTTTGGCTTTCACAATCTTGGCTTTTGGTTTACGGGCGAGGTCTTTGAAAGGTCCCAGATGTCTTCGTACCATAACACCTCTCCACCAGGCTTGTATTTTAGTTGCCATTTGGTTCTGGTAGTTTTCAAAGTCTTGTTGTCTCTTGATTTCCGCTTTAATAGCCTCATAATCTTCAATCTCGGCTTTCCTCTCGTTGTACTGGGGACAAAGGAAGAGGTGATACATACATCAACAATT
>NW_007502956.1:0-259 GCF_000475195.1 Diaphorina citri
GGTATTGATTGTATATATTTATAATGTAACAATTTGATTGATCAATAAATCCATTTCAATTCAATTCAATTCAATTCACTTGGCGGGGTCTTTTTTATGCCACGAAGTGGTATTTTTTGGGGGGATCTCATAACTTTTTGCAGATACAAGTTTGCTTTCATTAGAACTTTAAGAATTCCGAATTGTTTCGAAGATTATTGAAGTTTTCCTCAGATTTAGTTTTATAGATGGAGTCGTTATATCTTGATAGGTCAAAATG
>NW_007502957.1:0-259 GCF_000475195.1 Diaphorina citri
CCTTACTAAAGTGATTATTGATCACCTGGTAAACAGAAGGGCGCGTTACTATTGCCCATTATAAAATAAAATCGTTTTAAAAATATCTATTTACCAAATATCTGCACCACATGTATTAACAGAAATCATTCGAAACAAGAGACTCTGTTCATTAAAATTGAATTAGGAAATGGTTGTACTCGTACGTGTTTCATTATTTCGGGGAATTATAGGTATCTACCATTGTAATTTTCATGTCCTGGAAGTTTCAGCAAACCAC
>NW_007502958.1:0-259 GCF_000475195.1 Diaphorina citri
AAGCTGCGATGAGATCGAGACTACAATGCTCCCTTTAACTGTTGAGTTTGTGAGGAAGCACAGGAGATGAAAGAATTTGTAGTTGGGTGCAGCGTTATTTCCTCTCCGCTTCCTCTGGTTCCGCGAATATCAAAGTAATTTCATTGTCTATTGTTGTAATACGCTCCCTCACTCTGTGCTCGGGTAACCTTTGATGAGGTCGACGGCCCAAATGTAGGACCCTGACGAGACGGTCGGTTCTGTCCGAAAAAGTGATGAA
>NW_007502959.1:0-259 GCF_000475195.1 Diaphorina citri
CGAATCGGGACAGAAAATGTGTCGCCAACTTATTTATTGCGATCGGAAAATTATTGTCGGCAATATCTTTATGTTTTATCGAGGCATGGTGCCTTTAGATGCGATTTCAAGCTTTCGCAATGAACCGTCGTATGAATGTTCAGTTGGAGAAGATAAATTGGGTTCAATTTGTTGTCTATTTTCTGTTCAATTTTCCTTTGTGAAACGGTTGTGATTCGCGAAATCACGCTTTTTATGACTGATTAAAACTGTTTTTCTG
>NW_007502960.1:0-259 GCF_000475195.1 Diaphorina citri
ATCTTGAGCAGGTGTAGATGTTTTGTCTTCATTAGGAATCTCAGTGATATCAGCAAATTGACTAACCAAGTTTTCACTGTTATTATTGGATAGCATTTTATCACCTTCGTCAACGGTAGTAGATCTTCTGTCATCGTTAGCAGTGACGGAATTGCCTTCTAGTTCACCAGTAGGGTTATCACAGACATCGTCCAGTCTTATGTCTTCAATTAGTAAGTTTGTTCTCTCTTCACATTCAATACAAGAAGGACATTTCACA
>NW_007502961.1:0-259 GCF_000475195.1 Diaphorina citri
ATGATGATGGAATGATTAAAAAACCAACAAGAATGAAACGAAAGAACAAGTAATAAAAAAATGATAATGCTGCCCGATTCTATGTCAAAGTCAGTTTGGTCTATTCATTAATATACGTACGCTATGTTAATATGCTTTACTTGGGAACAATTACACTCCAACAGTATCCTTTCACTACAACCTACTCGACATTGAGAGAGAGAATGACACCACAGCTATACTAATACTCGTATGAAGTCCCAATGTTACGAAATATACA
>NW_007502962.1:0-259 GCF_000475195.1 Diaphorina citri
TTGTACTCTTCCTCGTCTGAGCCTGAAACAGTGCAAGTGGGTATTGTACTTATTGGAAACAGTGCAAGTGGGTATTGTGTACTTATTGGAAACAGTGCAAGTGAGTATTGTACTTATTGGCATCAAGCTACAGTCTGTCCCATCTTTAAAAAAGCCCCTACGATTTACTTGCCTCGGTGTGTAGTGGTCAAGACGCTCACCTGGTAAACAGGAGGGCGTGGGTTCAATCCCAGCTGAAGTATTGAACTTTATCCTCAAA
>NW_007502963.1:0-259 GCF_000475195.1 Diaphorina citri
CTGTAACTGTAACTAATATATTATATAAATACCTAACCTAAGGAGTATTTTAGTTTATCTGGTGGTCTATCCAGGTCTCTAGGAGATGAATGTCTAAGGATTGCATCTGACATACCTACCTAGGTAGTAGGTGCTCCTCTGAAGTAAACATTATCCCATGTTTTGGTGTATGTATCTTCTATTCTTTTTTTACACTTCTTCTGTTCATCTGCACTTACACAGAACCAAATTACAATACACGGACTCTCGATGGAAGATA
>NW_007502964.1:0-259 GCF_000475195.1 Diaphorina citri
CTACGAGTATTTGTCAAAAACAATATCGCAAAATCATAAAAAAAAACCTAATAGTCAAAATAATTGGAAACATGCTTTAACACAATAAAAAAGATATACCTACCTAAGTAGCCGATGTAACAATTGTAACCATGTAACTAACCTTTTATCAGCGGGTAGGACGGTATATGTAAGTGTTTTATTTTATTAGCGGATAGGACGGTATATGTAAGTGTTTTACAAGTCTTTATCAATTCAACATTTTCAAGTAGAGTGCCAG
>NW_007502965.1:0-259 GCF_000475195.1 Diaphorina citri
ATACAGAATGGTACGCCAGGAATCTCAAGTAGAAGTCATTGAATTCAAACGCTAGCGGGAACTGGGTTAGGATCTGGGGGAGAAAGGATAGAACGAAGTGAAGTTTTAAATTTCCTTTACTCACTATCAGGTAGACCAGATCAGGTGTACCTGTCGCGACAGGTACACCTGATAGTGTGTGTCCTCATCAGGTATCAGGTAGACCTGACAGGTGAACCTTTTTAGCCGTACCTGTCAGGTCTACCTGATAGTGTGTGGC
>NW_007502966.1:0-259 GCF_000475195.1 Diaphorina citri
CTTTTCCTATTTTTTTTTCTCCGAATCCTCGGGCGTAGAGGAAATTGCATATTTTATATTGCTTCTCAGCTCTTGGTTTTGTTTACTGTATTCGTGGAAGACAAGTTTATGTTTGAGCCTATGCTAACTGGGTAGTTATAGTGGGTAGGTTTTTTATGTTTTAGATTAGGATGTTTGGGGAGAAGAAAAGGATTTTTTCTCAGATTTACCTTACGAACAGTTACCTATTTTAGACAAACTAAAATTCCTAGGAGGTTTA
>NW_007502967.1:0-259 GCF_000475195.1 Diaphorina citri
TACCCGGGCATAATAATCTAATACATAAGAGGGAGTAAAATAATACACTTCAAACTTATATGAAGAAGAAGAAGACGACGAAGAAGGAGAGGAAGGAGGAGGAGGAGGAGGAGAAGAAGAAGAAAACGACAAGAAGCAGAAGAAAACGCAGAAGGTGCAGGAGAAGAAGAACAAGAAGAAAGAGGAGGAGGAGGAGGAGGAGGAGGAGGAGAAAAAGAAGAGGGATATGATAAACTTGTAGGTAGAAGTGATGCCTACT
>NW_007502968.1:0-259 GCF_000475195.1 Diaphorina citri
ACTATTATTGTGGTCAAATTCTCAAATTATATTGAGGATAAAATTCCATACCTCGGCTGGGATTGAACCCACGCCCACGCCCTCCTGTTTACCAGGCGAGCCCCTTGACCACTACACCACCGAGGCAAAATAGGTGTATTCTGAATTTCTGAAGTTTGTTGATGGACAATTTTCCCTACACATGTTTCTCTCTCGCTCTTTCTGCTCTCTCTCTCCCTCTCTCTATCTCTCTCTCTTCCCTCTCTTTTTCTCTATCTCT
>NW_007502969.1:0-259 GCF_000475195.1 Diaphorina citri
CGAATTTTATCCTGAACAGATAAGGTTTGTTCTCGGAACGGCTGGCTTTCTCCTATCCTGTTTTCCTTTTTTTCGAGACGATAAGACCTTGGCAGTTACAGTTCCCTCTCTCTATCCAAGCTGAAAAAAAAACATTACTTTCCTTTCTATATTCTATAGGACAAGGAAAGTAAAAATACTCTCTGGAATAGGGGCCTGGGCTATAGGTTGTTTTCCGTGTTGTTGCTTTTAGCCCTTAGCCATTCAGTAATTCCAATTT
>NW_007502970.1:0-259 GCF_000475195.1 Diaphorina citri
TTTTGTGGTTGTACATATGGTAGGATGAGGCCGGTATAATCACGTCTGTATAGCTAGGTTTCCTATATATTTTAAACCTGTGTTTACCTTCGTGGATAGATATGTTGAGGTCTAAAAAGTTTATTTCTTTACCTCCATATTCGAGTTCCAGAGTGAAATTGCTGTAAATTTTGTTCGCATTTTGGAGGAAGAGGTCTAACTGTCGTTTTGAGCCTTTCCACAGCATCAAAATGTCATCTACATATCTGTGCAGGTATAC
>NW_007502971.1:0-259 GCF_000475195.1 Diaphorina citri
TTGTCGCTATAGCTGAAAACCGCCAAAAAACGGTCGAAATCTGTCCAAAAGCGGTCAAAATACCACCAAGCGCAGCAATCATCTCAACGTTTTGTGTTGCATCCTTGTCACATTTGTGAACTACATACCAAATTTCAAGTCTCTAGCTCATACCATTCCCGTGATATTGTTAAATTACACAGAAAACCGCCAAAAAGCGGTAAAATTCCGCCAACCGTTGCACCGGTCTTAACCAAAAGTTTCGTGTCGCATCCTTGTC
>NW_007502972.1:0-259 GCF_000475195.1 Diaphorina citri
CTATTGTGCCACAAACTTGACACCAATACGACATGACATGGGAGGAAAGTGCACGCAACATTTTCACGAGAAAAGTGTCTCTCTCTTGACTCTGCCATTGTCATTACAATACCTACATTACCTTCCTACAGTCCTGACGGCAAATGGGATAAAGGTAGCTAATGCCATTACAAATGCCTTCCTGAATGTGGAAAAAACCTGGGGGAGTGTTTCAACGGACGGCTTTTTTCTGCTTACATATTTTTATTTGGAGAATCCA
>NW_007502973.1:0-259 GCF_000475195.1 Diaphorina citri
ATACGTGCTGAGGTTGAGAGAGCATTGTACGTACTTCCAATTTCAAATCGTGTGGTTTCTCTGACCTCCAATATGTATGTTCAATTGTTCATAATTATTGTTTACTGATCTAGTAAAGTTGTAGTCAGAATGAAAACAAGGAAGTATTTGTATTTGTACCTACCCTGTTTGAGTATCAATTTTATCAACGAGATACTTTGTCCTTTTCTCTCTCTTTCTCTCTCTCCTTCCCTCTCTCTCTCTCTATCCTTCTGAAGTG
>NW_007502974.1:0-259 GCF_000475195.1 Diaphorina citri
AATTTGTATCATGCAAATGATTGATTCCGTGACTGGCTGTTGCGGGGCCCACTCAGCCTCGTGAGGAAAATGAGTACCGTAAACTGAGGTGACTTTGCACCACTTTTACTCAAATTTTTGGATACCTTGTTATAACTTTGCAACCAAATAGTTTTCAGCGTTAAAAATGATATGAAAAGGTAGGTAGCCAAAGAGTTTAGCTTTATTTTTAATTAATTTGATTATAAATTTAGGTTGTCCTTCTATTTTATTTTTTTTG
>NW_007502975.1:0-259 GCF_000475195.1 Diaphorina citri
TCGAATGAAGGCGATCACTGATAACGCTATTCTGTCGCAGTCTCCAAAGCCTAGTTCTAAGATCAATAAAAACAATGTGATCGACGATTGTCGTAAAAAATACGTAAATGATTATGAAATCTCGTTTTTTGCCTGGTCGGTCAGCAAAGTTCAAACTCGTGTTACAGCGAATAAACTGGAAATGAAGACGGAATAAAACACAAAAACAACAGAATTTTACATCCAATTAGTTACTAGGTTCCTTCTTGATGACCACACA
>NW_007502976.1:0-259 GCF_000475195.1 Diaphorina citri
CTGAAATCTGAACAAACTTAGGGTATGCCAGAATGCTAGATTTCAAAGAAAGAAAAAATCTCTGCTTCGACTGACGGGCATTTCAATCTCATCTTCAGAGTTCAGAGTCCCCCAGACAAGTTTACAGCGGTGGCGTGAGGCACTGACACCCATGTTAAGCAAAGCTGACTCTTCCTGACAAGAGGTTGGAAAGCTCTAAACAGAACAACGAGAGAGAGAGAGAGAGAGAGCTAAGTAATTAGTTCTCTGAGTAGGAAAG
>NW_007502977.1:0-259 GCF_000475195.1 Diaphorina citri
ATCGAGGGAACTGTAACTGACAACTTGACAAGCCGTTCCAAGAACGAAAATGATCTGTTTGAAATAAAATTATCTGTTCGGAATCGAACCGTGACCTAGCGCTTACAAGGTAGACGTGCCACCTTCCATATTTTGGTCCGTGGATCCCGATTTTGTAAAACGTTTCCGATTTTGTCGCAACAAAATGGACTTTTTGCCTCGACTTGTTACTCCCAGGAAACTGACTCCTTCCGATTTTGTCGCAACAAAATGGACTTTT
>NW_007502978.1:0-259 GCF_000475195.1 Diaphorina citri
AATCTCAATAGGTACATAATACATACCTACCTACCAAATAACCTGCACTAAGCACTACCATGTATATGTATAGGTATCATAGTCTTTGAAATAGGGATTAAAGTTAAGGAACGTCTTTTTTGTACCTCCAGAGCTACATACTCGTACACTATTAGACAGGTTTTGATTCAGAAAGTTGGCATTTTCAACGCATGATATGTACCTACAGGTTCCTAAAATAAATTTGTCCGAATTTGTGAGACCTAAACGGATAGGGAGC
>NW_007502979.1:0-259 GCF_000475195.1 Diaphorina citri
TTCACTATCACTCCCTCACACTTCACCCCCTTCACTATCACTCCCTCACACTTCACCCCCTCCATTCTCACTCTCTCACACTTCACGCCCTTCACTATCACTCCCTCACACTTCACCCCCTTCACTATCACTCTCTTACACTCCACACCCCTCATTTTCGCACTCTCACACTTCACCCTCATCACTTTCTCATCCATCGCACCTTTTCCAACACTCCCCTCCTATCAATCTTCTACTCCCCCCTTCATTCCTACCACCC
>NW_007502980.1:0-259 GCF_000475195.1 Diaphorina citri
CTTACTGTACATGAATGTACATATGTACATGGGGAGTTTTATTTCAGGCAGGCCCCCTTGCCTACTGCCTTACTGTACTTATGTACATGGGGAGTTTTATTTCAGGCAGGCCCCCTTGCCTACTGCCTTATTGCACATATGTACATGGGGAGTTTTGTTTTAGGCAGGCCCCCTTGCCTATTGCCTATGTCATAATCGAGGAAAGTAAGTCATAATCGGGAGAATGAAGTCATAATCGGGTGATGGGTACCTACGTACC
>NW_007502981.1:0-259 GCF_000475195.1 Diaphorina citri
TTTATTATGATGATAATGGTCTATGGTACAAAGTCCCTGATATTTATAGTCATTGTTTGCTTTTCTCACAAAAGAAATCTCATTCTAGTGTAAGCTCACAGATATAGCTCACTATCAGAGGAGCTTAATAGTTGGGAACTTTTAACCGGGTTAATTTCTCTGAATAAGAATTATTAATACTATGATTATAAATAAGTATTTAGGTTCTTTGATAGGTATCAAAATATTGTGAAATGCAAAGTACTCAAAGTAGATGCTA
>NW_007502982.1:0-259 GCF_000475195.1 Diaphorina citri
TTTTTTTAAAGGTAAAAATAGACTATTTTCTCCTGAATAGAAATCGATTTTTTTGTCCTTCTTTTGGGACCACCTGCTGGACCACTCGAAACCTTCTAGCTTACCACCAGTGGTTCGCGGACCACAGTTTGAGAATCCCTCCATTAGAGTGACGGTGTGACGGCACTCAGACGCAATCTTGATTGATGCGGAGGTGTCAAAATGGCGCTGGTTGTGTTTGGACTCAGCGCTTCTTAATTTGAACTTAATTGGAGTGATT
>NW_007502983.1:0-259 GCF_000475195.1 Diaphorina citri
CCGAAAATTTTTGTTCCCTAAATTGAAAAAAATGCTGGATGATGGTGAAGGAAAATTTGATTCTTCAGGGTTGTTAAACCTGATATCTCGCCTTGGACTTGATGTAAAGGATGCTCAGGCAGTTGTTGACATAATGTTAAAGGCAGATGCAAGTAAATTCTACAAGAAAAGAAAATTGACATTCTGGGGAAAATTATTGAGATACCTGATTGGAGAAGTAAAACCTGAACTTTGTGAGGAGAGCATAAATAAGCTAGAA
>NW_007502984.1:0-259 GCF_000475195.1 Diaphorina citri
AGTTTGCAGTTTGATAAGCTATAGGAAACATTGTTGTGTTTGAAAATTTCAAATTATTCCACATCAGTTGTAAGATATTTTCATTATTTATTTAATTGGACTATTATGGTTTATGGTGGTAGCTTTTTAAACATCAACTGTTTTATGTAATTTAAATTAGCTACTGTTGCATTTGCTGATTATAGGATTATAATTCAATGTTGTACACAAATACAAGAAATTACAAAACAAGGGGGGCGAAATTATTGAATGGGCAATA
>NW_007502985.1:0-259 GCF_000475195.1 Diaphorina citri
AGAGAGGAGATCCAGAGGGAGGGAGAGAGAGATTTATAGATATGGGAAGAACGAGACTAGAAACATGATAGAGGCAGAATAAAGGGGAAGAGAGATGAAAGAAGGAATTTTTATGAGTGAATTTCACTCCTAATGTGAAGAGATGCAGGGAGAGAGAGAGAAAGAGGGAGAGTGGGAAAGGGCGGCAGAGTGAGTAAGAGAGAGAATATAAATTCGATCAAGTCTTTGAAATCTCAGATTAATTTGGGCTTAAGGAACA
>NW_007502986.1:0-259 GCF_000475195.1 Diaphorina citri
GGGGGGGAGAGAGAGAGAGAGAGAGAGAGAGAGAGAGAGAGAGGTAGAGAGAGAGAGGTAGAGAGAGAGAGGTAGAGAGGAGCGGAAAAAGAGGAGAAAATACATTTTAAAATGAACACCGATTTAATTTCATAATAATTATAATTAATAAATAAATTAATGACGTTTATTTGATTAGGATTATGCAGCAATGAACCCCTAACACAATAAAAGCATATTATTTATTTAAAAAAAAAAAAAAACAATATAAAGGGGGATT
>NW_007502987.1:0-259 GCF_000475195.1 Diaphorina citri
AAAAGAAACGAAGGAAATCAGAAAGGAAAGGGAAGGAGAGAGAGGAAAAGGAAAGGAAGGGAGAGACGGAGAAGTGAAAGAGAGGGGAGGGAGGGAGAGAGAGAGAGAAAAAGAAAGGGAAACTGAAGGAAAGAGAGGAAAAAGGGAGAGAAAAAGAGGGGAGGGAGATAGAGAAAGAGACGAAAAGGGAGAGAAAGAGAGGGGAGGGAGATAGAGAAAGAGAGGAAAAGGGAGAGAAAATGTGGGGAGGGAGATAGAG
>NW_007502988.1:0-259 GCF_000475195.1 Diaphorina citri
CACTAAAAACTGACCATCGAAATTTTGACCCGATTACATTACTTTCCTTCCTATAGGATAAGGAAAGTAAAAAAGGGGGCTAACCGGGCCTTGGACCGACAAAAATACAAAATTGTCACTCAAAACAAATAAATACGAGTAAGTTTGCCAAGCAAGTGTCAAGTCAATCGGTTTAGTAAAAGTGACATATCCCGGGTTCGATTTCCGCCTGGGGTGAACTTTATCCTAAACAGATAAGGTTCGTTCTCAGAACGGCTGA
>NW_007502989.1:0-259 GCF_000475195.1 Diaphorina citri
CGCGACTTCTGCTCTTCCTATTCCCCCCCCCCTCTCCCTATTCTGTTCCTCCTTAAAAGGGAAATGGGAGGCGTTCTCCCCTTCTCTTGTGCCTCCTCCATCTTGTGAAGAAAAGAACGTCTGGCAGATTTAAATGCCACCCTCCCCGCTTCCTGAGCCTTTTTTCGCTTTCCCTCTCTTTCCCTTCTGGCTTTCTCCTCCCCCTCCCAGCACACCATCCCCTCCCCTCTCTCTCCTCCCGCCAAGATTAACAATATGT
>NW_007502990.1:0-259 GCF_000475195.1 Diaphorina citri
ACTTTCTTTACGAACACGTCTCTGAAATGCACCGCAATAACAATGACTGTATAGCGATGGCTTCAAAGGATACCTATTGTTGTGCTGCATTACGTCAAAAAACTTGAACGTTTTCTCTTAGAATCAACACAAACATAAAGAATTTACAGTTCACTTACCTATCAATCCATTGAGAAAAATGTATCGTGGCGTTTTCTTTCATTCGAAGTTTCCTTTTCCTCGTCAGAAATAGTGCGCTGGATGTTTTTGAGATCATTTA
>NW_007502991.1:0-259 GCF_000475195.1 Diaphorina citri
AACTACCAATGAAATTTTGAACTCCTCATAATTTCACCCTCGCATATATATGTACGTAACTATTTTGTACCTATCACACAGGAGTTGACAGGAGCAGTTTACTAGATAGTCACTTGTGACACATTGTCATCCTATAGGCTCCAGTCACACGAAAAATCAGTTAAATTCATGCTGCTTTACATCTTGGAGTACATTTTTCTACATACTAAAATGCTCTCGTGTATAGGTACAATTTTTCGTACACAAGGTTTTTGTGTCC
>NW_007502992.1:0-259 GCF_000475195.1 Diaphorina citri
TATTTTTGTTATCCTTAAGATCCGAAGTACTGAAATATTCAAAACCCAAGGAATCAACTTCGAATGGAACTCACATTTTTGAACAAAACACTCTCGCTTTCAAATGCCCATACATACTGGTATAATCCCAGCTATCACATAACACAGGGAGGGGTAGTGAAGATCTAATCCCTACTGTCTGTCACTTCATTCCCTGAGGTAACTTCATATTTTTGAATGCCATCTGTCCCCAATTTTTTATTGAATTACAAAAAACGGG
>NW_007502993.1:0-259 GCF_000475195.1 Diaphorina citri
AGATGTTTTGTACTTCTGGAGGAAGCTGTTCACAGTACTGTCACTATCAGCATCACTGAGAGTTGGCTTGTTGGTTTCTTGGTCCTTTGCTTGTGTCGTGATTTCTTCATTACTGTCATCCGTGTACGTATCATTTCCCATACATTCATTGTCACTTTCAATACCACTTGAATCCAGTGACGATTGCGTTTCCTTTACTAGAT
The DNA here is from genome assembly GCF_000475195.1 of Diaphorina citri. Classification (NCBI taxonomy): domain Eukaryota; kingdom Metazoa; phylum Arthropoda; class Insecta; order Hemiptera; family Psyllidae; genus Diaphorina; species Diaphorina citri. The sequence goes on from NW_007502993.1 coordinate 204, forward strand.
CTGTTTTTCCGTGTTTATGATCCGATTTTCTACTGTGGTTTCGTTTGTCTACAACA
>NW_007502994.1:0-259 GCF_000475195.1 Diaphorina citri
GTAGTCCACTGAAAAGAGTACCTAAGTTTAAATTCTACTACGCTACAGTCCAATGTAAAATTGTCGTATTGTCTGGAAAGGATTCCAAATCAAATTAGCAAAATGAGCAGCAGTTCATGCATGTAATAATGTTATATACATGTAATTATAATTCATCCGACTTCTCCATGCTCCTCGGGACAATATTTCATCACATTATCAATATATTATAGGATCCACGTACGGGGAAACAAAAAGCTTTTTACGGCGAAAAAAAAAA
>NW_007502995.1:0-259 GCF_000475195.1 Diaphorina citri
CGCTGGGCCTTTTACTTACAAAACTGGACCCAGACGGAACTCACCCCTATCGAAATGTTATTTTGCCGTCTTCGTGTGTATGTCAACCAAGTGCATTCACCTTGAATTGGTGAGTGAGCTATCGACCGCAGCTTTCTTAGCTTGTCTGGATCGTTTCGTTGGACGCCGTGGTATACCTACATGTATATTTAGTGACAACGGCACTAACTTTCGTGGTGCTGCTTCATATCTTGTTGAAGTTCAGTCTTTCCTCCGGACA
>NW_007502996.1:0-259 GCF_000475195.1 Diaphorina citri
AGAAATGAAGAGAGGGGGGACAGAGAAAGAGATAAAAAGTAGATAGAGGAAGAAAATACGAATAAGTATGAGATATAAGAAAGGGGAAAATTTCGTAGAAAGGAGGAGAGAGAGAGAGAGAAAAAGAGGGAAAGAGAAGGGAAGAGGGAGGAAGAGAGACGGTTAGGGACGAGAAAGACGAGTGGAATTATGTGGAAGGGAGAGAAATTTCGTAGAAAAGGAAGAAAGAGGATATGTAAAAGTATTAAGGAGAATAGAA
>NW_007502997.1:0-259 GCF_000475195.1 Diaphorina citri
CGTTAACATAAAATTGTACATTTTACTGTCAGTAATCAGAAAGAAAGAGGATTGGAGTTGCCCCAAGGCTAGAGACAATGATGTAAGAAGAGTCCAAACCATCATAGTCATCAGACAACTCACACTGTCCTAAGCAAACAGAAAACAATGCTTAAGCATGAAACATGTGAGATACCTTAAGAGCACAACCACCAAGATAAGCTTTAGCAGCTACACAGAAAATCATGTTGCCTTGGTTTATCAAGCAATAAAAATATGC
>NW_007502998.1:0-259 GCF_000475195.1 Diaphorina citri
ACATACGTTCGCTCTCTCTCTCTCTCTCTCTCTCTCTCTCTCTCTCTCTCTCTCTCTCTCTCTCTTTAAATAAATAAAACAAAAGTAGTTTTATCTGGGTACATAAATAATTTTATTTGAAATTACATTTTTTTCTTTTTAATTCTAGGTACCTACCTACCTACTGTTTTTATTTTAAACTGGCCTTAAGGCAAATCCTTAAATCCTTAAGGCATGGCCGTTCATGTCACTCATCCATTTAGTGATCTTGCTCGGCGTA
>NW_007502999.1:0-259 GCF_000475195.1 Diaphorina citri
TCTCGAGATAGAGCGATCAGTGTGTGAACTATGAAATGTGAACTGTGAATGACTTCTTGTTCTTATAATATAAGATTTTCGTCCGTACTCGTGCAAAATGGACAATAGAGATTGGATTTTTATAACTTGATAACATACGTCAAATGTATCGAAATATAAATACATATATATAAAGAACTATTTTAGAACTTGTGTGATTGATAAGAACCACTATTACAAATAATCAAGAAAAAAAAAAAAAAAAAAAAAAAAAAAAAAA
>NW_007503000.1:0-259 GCF_000475195.1 Diaphorina citri
AGGTTGTTTGGATTTTCGATAAACTTCTTGTAAATGGTTTAGTTACTAAGTTTACTTCTAATAGGGTTCATTGGATTGTGATTGATTTGACCAGTATCTTTATTTGAGTCCATTAATGTTTCTGGATTGAACGCATGGGTTTGGATTGAACCCGCGCCTTTCTTATTAGCAGACGAGCGCGTTAACCACCATCACTCTACGTAGACAGGTAACTTGATTCCAAGCTCACCATGATTAAGCGAGGCACGTAACTTCCAAA
>NW_007503001.1:0-259 GCF_000475195.1 Diaphorina citri
TCCTGCAATCTGATTGGTTCCTTCATTTTGGGTTGATGACTCATTGCTGTCACATTGATCTGGATGAACTATAGGAGTTCCAGCAGCACTCACATTTTCGTGGATATTTTTGTTACTTTCTATGTACATCGTCCACAGCTTCACTCCCATACACAAAAAGCTCAGATATAGGGACAAACAAGCCTAAAACTTGGGTTAAGCTTGTACGAATCTATGGTATCTACATTATGTGGAGCCTCCTTTACATCTGTAAAAGGAA
>NW_007503002.1:0-259 GCF_000475195.1 Diaphorina citri
CCCCGTGCTCGGGGCGTGTTCGGACAGTATATGGGGTTTGTTCGGACACATTTAATACTTTTTGTCTTCACCAAAAACCATATGTATTTGAAATGTTAGAATGGTTTTTATAAAAATATCTTTTCAGATTATCATGTGATATACATAATAAATAACAAAAGTATGAAATGTTTAAAAAAAATGTTTATAACAATTGGTTTATTAAACAAAAATAATATCAAAATAAAAAAAGGAGGTTGGAGGGAGCTTGACGCAGAAG
>NW_007503003.1:0-259 GCF_000475195.1 Diaphorina citri
ACATAGATTCACTTCGTCAATCGACGGCCGTAGACTATGTGTGGACACAGCTTAAATTAAATCTTTTCCAGTAGGTACTAGGTACATATCTCTAAGAAATTTCATTGTTGAAATTTCCAATGAGAAATTTCATTGTTGAAATTTCCAATGAGAAATTTCATTGTTGAAATTTCCAATATTAGATACAGAGAGGAGAGAGATTTGTTCGATAGATTGAACTTCTAGGTCTGACCTGACGTTAGAATCAATAGGTAACCAA
>NW_007503004.1:0-259 GCF_000475195.1 Diaphorina citri
TCTAAATTTTCTCAGGGATGAGAGGAGAAATTATAGCGCTTAAAATAATAGTTTGGCAGGAACATATTTGATGTTAGGGTTCTTAAAAGAATAATTTGGAGTATTGAAACACGTCTCTGTTTTATGGCAACCCAGTTGCATTAGGACATAACATGGATGTTTCGTAAGATTTTCAAGAGGAGAAGCTATAAACCCATTTACAGAACCTATGCCAATTTGCTGGTGGTCTTAGAATCCAGGTTGAACAATCACTTACTCT
>NW_007503005.1:0-259 GCF_000475195.1 Diaphorina citri
AAAAAGGAATTTTTAATTGTCTTACGCATATTGAAATGCTTGCTACAACTACCGTTTCCCAATTATTGCCTAAACCTATATAAATTTCATTACTTGACTTGGACTCGAACCACCAACCTCCAGATACAAAGTCCAACGCGTTAACCACTGCACCACTGAGGTTAGCTTCGGAGACATGTAGGGGCATGTGTACCAGGCTTTGGAGTCGTATTGTCTGTGTCGTAGCATGCCCATCCCGTGCTGTGTGCCTCATCAGATG
>NW_007503006.1:0-259 GCF_000475195.1 Diaphorina citri
AGTTACTGAATGACCGGCTAAGTTACCGAATTAATTAAGCCCGTGAATGGCCTGTTTAGTAGGTGGAAACTGAATACCACCGTCTAATGGAGAGTGTATTTTTGAAAAAAAATTATGACCCCTTTCCTCTTTTCCTGCTCTTGAGATTCACTGCTCTTGAGTCTTTTTGTTCTAAATTTCTAACGGATTCCAAAGTATCCAACCAACTTTATGTTGGTCCATTTCTGGACATTTTCCATGGATCTGCGCTTGTGCAGAA
>NW_007503007.1:0-259 GCF_000475195.1 Diaphorina citri
TTTTTTTTTTTTTTTTGCAACATTCAAATTAAAGAAACATTGCGTTTGACCTACTTTGAAAAGATTTCAGCGGAAAAGGATCCTTTTTGGAGTGCAAGAAATAGGTAATATTCTTATTCGCGGAGTTTGATTCTAGCCCGGGGCGAACAGATAAAGTTTGTTCACGGAACGGCTGGCTATCTCCTATCCTGCCTTCCAATCTCTCTTCGGTTTAGGGACTATTAGAGACCTCCGTTGTTACAATTCCCTCTATCAAATC
>NW_007503008.1:0-259 GCF_000475195.1 Diaphorina citri
TTTTTTTCGAAAGCAGAGCTGATCAAAATAGATTTCTGAACATTTCATTAGGTATACAATATTACGTAGTTGGTTGGAGAAGGAGGAGGAGGAGAGAGAGAAGGAGGAGGAGAAGAAGGAGGAAGAAGAAGGAGAAGACGAAGAATGAGAGGAAGAAGGAGGAGGAGACGAAGTAGGAAAATACGAAGAGGAGGAGGTACATCCTTTTTAAAAAGTCGTTCAAGGTGCACAAGCCAAATTCCCGAAGGCACTGCATGGG
>NW_007503009.1:0-259 GCF_000475195.1 Diaphorina citri
AAAAACCTCGGCCCCGCCGGGAATCGAACCCGGACCTCCTGCGTGCAAGTCTAGTGTGATACCCACTCGGCCACGGAGATTGCTCCAATACCTGGAATAACATGTAAGCATGAGAAAAAGTACCCTTTTTCATGAGTTTTGATAGAGGGAACTAAATATAACTGCTAAGGTCATAGACAGGATAGGAGGAAGCCAGCCGTTCCGAGAACGAACCCTATCTGTTGGGATAAAACCCGCCCCGGGCGGGAATCTGAACTTC
>NW_007503010.1:0-259 GCF_000475195.1 Diaphorina citri
TACTACGGGATGGGCATGCTACGACACAGGCCACAAGCGGCTAATGTAGCAGTTGTTCCATTGCTACGAAATAAAAACAGCGTTGAAACACTCATCTTAAAAAATCTGGTGTGAACATCACACGACTTTCTATTACATTAAACTTCTCAACTGTAAATCGGACAGTTCTAAAAGTTTCACCATTCGGCGTGAAAAATCCCATGGGATCAACTATTCACATGCTTACTTGTTAATGGTTCACAAATAAAAGGGAAATTCG
>NW_007503011.1:0-259 GCF_000475195.1 Diaphorina citri
ATGGGTTCAACAACTCGTCACATCCTGGTATTCGCCTTGAGAGAAAACAAAGTCTGGATCCGTGCCAATCTCTTGATTGGAAGTCCATGTCCTTGAACCACTGGATCGGTTTGGGATTGACACAGAACTGAACTGACGACGACAATAACACTCCCTATGGGTTGTATGGAATAACGGGAGATATGTTAGCTGACCAGAATTGTGTTTAGGTACCTTGTTTGTTCTCAATATTTGCTCGGAGGAACCCAGTCATTACTAA
>NW_007503012.1:0-259 GCF_000475195.1 Diaphorina citri
TACTAAAACGACTTGATTTTTTTTTTTTATTTTTTTATCTTTAGCTTCAATACATAGGTAGGTACCTATCATCTTCTGTTGTTCAACCTTTTACACTGAAAATTTAGATACCTATATATTAAAAAGAAAGAAGAAGAAAATGGATTGATTTAAAATACCTAGATTGTAAAGTAGGTAGGTAAAGAATTGCCAGGCGAGCGCTTTGACCACTACGCCACCAAAGCAAAAATAATTAAATATTTATTCATTTCGGTATATT
>NW_007503013.1:0-259 GCF_000475195.1 Diaphorina citri
TTAGATCAACATTGATTTCAAAGGCTTTCAGATTTTAAACTAGGCGTCCGGCCTCCGCTTAGTTCAAACGGCCGACCGGGGCTAAAAAAATCACTTAAAGTCATGTCAATCCCTAAGAAATTAAAAATCAAAACGTTTTTCGATATTTTGAGTATCTAGTTATCGCGAAATCCAGGTCCAGGTGACACTTTATTCGCACCCTGTATACAAAGCTTGTATTTTATACCGACAGGGGGACATCCTGTATTTTATGTTTTAT
>NW_007503014.1:0-259 GCF_000475195.1 Diaphorina citri
AAAAAAAAAAAAAAAAAAAAAAAAAAAATCAAATCTATCAAATTCTTTGTGGTAAAGCAGAGCTTTTTCACAACTTTTGTGGGTATCACAGTATTTTACCTCCGTTGCAATGAATTGCCATATTTCAATAATATAATCTTTTTACACTGGTAATGCCACCACTGGTCGCTACTCGATTGAAGTCGCTACTCAATTGTCCTCAGGAGGCTGAGTGCACCCCGAACTCCAAGCACAGAGCCGAAAAAACTTCGACCCCGCC
>NW_007503015.1:0-259 GCF_000475195.1 Diaphorina citri
TAAACCGACTGGTTTAAGACACAGTTTCCAGGTATGCATAAGATGCACCAGAAGGATGCATAGTTTGCACTAATAGAGTTTGCAACTTCTTCGGTAACTTAAGAAGATTAATGCCAACCTAGTTATGCATCTTGGAAGGTAGCGCGCCTGCCTTGTCTTGTCTTGTAAGCGTTAGGTCGCAGATTCGATTCCCGCCCGGGGCGGATTTTATCCTGATGGGATAATGTTCGTTCTCGGAACGGCTGGCTTTCTCCTATCC
>NW_007503016.1:0-259 GCF_000475195.1 Diaphorina citri
AATCAACTCGAGCGATAATTTAGAATTTTCCCCCTAAAAATCACTCTTTTATCAAATTTAAGGCTGAAGGGGCCCTTTTTGGGGGCCTTGAAAATATGAATCGTTCCCAAGAAGAACGGCCTATGTGATTTTTGCTACTTTTCAGGAGAGACATTTTAATGCAGTGATGTGGAAATTTATTCCAGAATCATGTTTTCTTACACATAGGCCCTTTTACATGAAACCTTTCACTTCTTACTGTACTTAGAGGGATATTATA
>NW_007503017.1:0-259 GCF_000475195.1 Diaphorina citri
TCATACCCATAGATTTCTCAGAGGCCTCAGAACAGTTATCAGTTACACTAATTACATCTTAGCTGACCAGTACTAACAAGGCATAAATACAAGGTACAAACAAGGTAGTAGAATATAGATACAATAAGGTACAAATAAAGGTACAGATACAAAATACAAGGATAGGTAGCTATTCATGTATTACCTACCTATCTATTTTCTATTCTCTTGTTCTTATACAATTGTAAGCTTTATCTCCATTCCAATAAATTATTATTGT
>NW_007503018.1:0-259 GCF_000475195.1 Diaphorina citri
TTTGGACCATTAAAAACTCCTTTGTGGATGGTTAAAGTCTTTGGTAAAATCCAATATGAGTGTTTTTTTTTTATTTTTATTTAATTTAATTAGATACTTAGTGTATATAACATTATAATTCTATGTTGGCACACTATAATAAATCTAAATAAAAAAATTAGATACTTAACTTAATTTTTTATGTTATGTGAAGTACATGTTGCTTTTTTTTAACTTAATAAATAGAAAACTCTTGACTTTTTGTTTTACAAATTTAATA
>NW_007503019.1:0-259 GCF_000475195.1 Diaphorina citri
AGTACCTACTCGTATTAATTATTTATTATCTACTTTGTTAAAATTCCGAAAAAGACATTTATGAGCAATTTATTTTTTCAAAGACATTTTCAGCTTTCAGACAGAACTTTCAATTTCTGGTGTTAAATGAGTAAAGTTCACCACACGCAAGCCGATGTCATTCAGGATTCCCAGCTTATTTATTCCAGGGTTAACTTTACCAACTCTTTGACTTTGAACTCACTGAAGTTGGCTGTTCGGAAGAAGAGATATGTCATAA
>NW_007503020.1:0-259 GCF_000475195.1 Diaphorina citri
TATCTTTCTCAACGACTCTTTTATATTGTATTTTAGATCTAACTCTAATAGTAGCAAGAACTCTTTGATGTTTTTTGAAAGGGTCTATGATGATGTTACAGTCTTTAATAGCTTTGGCTTTTCTAGATTTGATGTATATGAGGTCTATACAGCTGGCCCCATTATGTGCTATATAAGTGCTTTTTGAAGGATCATTCCCTAATTTGTATTGTTTAGTATTCATAAAGTCCATTAGTGTTTCTCCTTTCAGATTAGGTAT
>NW_007503021.1:0-259 GCF_000475195.1 Diaphorina citri
TATCGTACCGTACCTGAACGTACCGTATCGTACCATATAGTACAGGACCTGACCGTAACGTACCGTATCTGACCGTACCATATCGTACCGTACTTAACTGTACCTGAACGTACTTGACTGACCCTAACCGTACCGTGCCGTATCGTACCATGCCTTACCTGACCGTAACGTACCGTTTTATCTGACCATACTATTTTGGCACCATATTATACTTTTATTCGTTTTCGTCCCTAATTTGGGCACCACTGCGAGTTTTGAA
>NW_007503022.1:0-259 GCF_000475195.1 Diaphorina citri
TGATTGAAATTTTGGTTCATTGAACATCTTTGGATACATCTTGAGATTTCGAAACAGCTTGATTGGAATACTTAAAAAAAAAAGAGGTTTGATAGAGGGAACTGTAACTGCTAAGGCTCTTATCGTCCTGAAAACGAAGAGAGACGAGATAGGATAGGAGAAAGCCAGCCGTTCCTAGAGCGAACATTATCCGTTCCGGATAAAATCCGCCCCGGGCGGTAATCGAACCCACGACCTAGCGCTTACAAGGCAGACGCGC
>NW_007503023.1:0-259 GCF_000475195.1 Diaphorina citri
CACACAACCAAGTCACTGTGCTCTCTTCGCCGCCTGGCTGGCGCGCGCGAGAGCCTGTGCTGTATGATGGATGAAGGATGTGACGGTTAGCACCTCCACCATTGTGACGGCCACCTATTTTAGGTATATGAACCTATACGTCTCTCGACGGGAGAAAAGCTTGAAACGAAGAAATAAACAGGAGTTTTGGGAATGGTAATTATTAATAAGTTATTTATTTATTATTTATTGGAGAATAAAAAGAATAAAAGGATCAATA
>NW_007503024.1:0-259 GCF_000475195.1 Diaphorina citri
GGTGAAACACTCATCTTTTTTTTTTTTTTTTAAAAAAAAAACTTCAATAGTTACAGAAGATACCTAACCAGAGTCCAAAGTTCTCCTAAAACACGCACTTGTCCATCAAATGTCTATTGTCTATTTATATCTACAGTTTAGACGAGTAAAATCAGCAATAGAGAATGATTGTACCTATATGTTTAAAAATGAATAAAAACTGATTTTTTGAAGAAAAAAAAAAAAAAAAAAAAAAAAAAAAAAAAAAACGAGAGATGCG
>NW_007503025.1:0-259 GCF_000475195.1 Diaphorina citri
TCAGATAGATGTATTTCAAAGTTTTCCCATAATATTGTAGGTAATCTCGTTCAGGACAGCCACACTATTATCACGTCATGTGAGCTCACGTAACGTGAAGGTAGTGTGTTTCTACCTTAAGATACCCGTACCTTAGACGTTAGGGTACTGGACTGGTAAGTGGAAGGACACGGGTTCAGTTAACTTAGCGGGTTACCTCAAGATTGACTAATCAGTCATTTGCTATTTTTTTTGACCTGCCGGGAATCGAACCCGGGTC
>NW_007503026.1:0-259 GCF_000475195.1 Diaphorina citri
CTTATTGGGACACCCTTTATAGTATAGGTATGTAGATGACTAGATGTGTATGGTGTTCCTTTATTTACTGACCATCATATTTTATCAATTTGTTCATGATAGGTACATATTAATACCTAACCTACATGGAGACATAATATTTATTTTGATCTTCAAATACCTACATTAACCTTTCGGTAAACTATCTTCTCTGCTTCCTTCATTCCATCTCATAACTTTCATGATCTTAGGTTTTACCTACCTCTTACCTATAAGGTAA
>NW_007503027.1:0-259 GCF_000475195.1 Diaphorina citri
TGATACTTGATATGAAAGAGTAAGCTTTTAGACCATCCTTTCTAAAATCCATTTTTTCCACAAAGGAATTGAAAGAAGATTGTTTCGCGGAGTTTATTTCTTTTACGAGGATAGCGGCTTTTTTCCTCCAGTCTATTGTGTCACTGAGTAATTTGGTTTTTTCAGCTTTTCTTCTAGCTTTGTTTCTTTCTTTTTTTAACAAGCTCAGTTTCTTATTCCAAAAATACTTAAAACGTTTGACTTTACCCCGTGGGATGTA
>NW_007503028.1:0-259 GCF_000475195.1 Diaphorina citri
GGAAATTGACAGTTGGGAGATTTTTTTGACAAGAAATAATTGTCGACGGAAAAAAAGTAAAAATCAAGTGAAAAAGTTTATTGGTCATTTTTTGCTGAACTCGATCATTTTCCCGAACTTTTTCCGTCAATTTATTATCTATTATGGTTGTTGTTGTTCTTCTTGTTTTAGTTATTGTTGTAGTTGTTGTTGTTGGTGTTGTTGTTGTTGTTGTTGTTGTTGTTGTTGTTGTTGTTGTTGTTGTTGTTGTTGTTGTTGT
>NW_007503029.1:0-259 GCF_000475195.1 Diaphorina citri
TCGGATTTTATACTGAACGGATAAGGTTCTTTCTCGGAACGATTTTTTTTATATATATGTATATGTCTATCTATTTTTAGTCCGTCCTTCCTTTATTATTACTAATAATAAAAGGTATAGTGGACGGACTATTGTATTCGCTTCGGTGTCGTCTGTCCGTGCGTCAGTCAGTCAGTCAGTTAGTCTGTCAGTCTGTCCCCATAGAAGGACTTATCCAAACCTGGTCGACCTATATATCAAATTAAAGGTCTTTTTACCA
>NW_007503030.1:0-259 GCF_000475195.1 Diaphorina citri
CTAAATCGGGTAGAAAACGTTTTGGCACTGAAAACTGACCATCGAAAATTTTGACCGAAAAAAAAAGATGCAGCTTTTAAAGATTTAATTAAAGGGACGGCGCTGCGGCCATTCAGAAGAGTCCAGGAACACACAGTTCTCCATGAACAATACTTCCGCCTGAGAACAAAGGCTGAGAAAATAAATGGAATTAAATTAAGCAGCGCGGCAGCGCTCCGCCCCGCCAAGTCAAAAAAGTTTGACCTAGAATATACCCTGT
>NW_007503031.1:0-259 GCF_000475195.1 Diaphorina citri
AATCATGTACCAAATCTATTCCTAAAATCAAAATAAACAAGAACTTTACTCCAGTTCCTTGGTGGACAGAAGAAATCAAAAACAAAATTAGAGAAAGAAATCGGTCTCTTAGAAAATACCGGAAAACAAAATGCCTAGATGACCTCATCAACTTTAGGAAATGTAGAGCTGAAGCAAGAGTGCTAATCAAAAAGGAACAGAAAAATTCTTGGCATACTTTTACAAGCTCCATTGATCATACTAAAAGGAACCCAAAACT
>NW_007503032.1:0-259 GCF_000475195.1 Diaphorina citri
ACTTTCCTTATCCTATTGAATGATGCTTATTTGGGTGTTCTTGTTCTTATACCCTAAAATTTTATAATATCTCTAACCATTTAGTCGGTATAGCTGAAAACCACCAAAAAACGGTCGAAAACCGCCAAAAAGAGGTTAAAATACCGCCAACCGCAGCACCTATCCCAACCAAACGTTTTGAGTTGCATCCTTGTCACATTTGTGAACTACATACCAAATTTCAAGTCTCTAGCTTATACTGTTCCCGAGATATTGTTAA
>NW_007503033.1:0-259 GCF_000475195.1 Diaphorina citri
CAGTCATGGCTTTGGTAGACTACAAGTCTGGTGTCAGAGAATTTAGCATGAATAGATTTTTTTCGTCTCATAATATGAGAGTTTTTCACTTTTTTTCATATTTTTGACAGAGACTTTTTATATGATAACAAATTTTATGCATAAGATATTACAGATTACAGAATTAATGCCATTCACTTGGGTAGCAATGAATCTTATGAAGCTCTACTAAGTTTCTATTTGAGTGCGTTTCGTTGATCTGCAAATATCGTAAATCGTA
>NW_007503034.1:0-259 GCF_000475195.1 Diaphorina citri
GCGAGGATGAGTTTTGATGTGCGAGGAGGAAACGAGTTTTGGTGCGCGAGTAGACTCGCTTCGTCTAAACCTACCTTTTATAATACTTCGCGCAGTTCTTCAGGGAACAAAACCCAAAAATCTCGGTGCGGTGTATTTTTCACATGTGAACTGAAAGGGTCATGGTAGTGTTCAGGATTGGCACATTAACATTTAGTACACTACTTGTATAAATTAGCAATAACATTCACAGTTCTGCACTCTGGACTCAGAGAGGACT
>NW_007503035.1:0-259 GCF_000475195.1 Diaphorina citri
GAGTTGAAAGTCCTGAATAGGTCCTTAGTTCCTTACCCTCTTGAGTACAGAATTGACTGTTATTTTCATTTAATGGACACAAGTGATTCTACACATTTGCCTTGTCATCGAAAGACGGCCTGAAAAGAATGATGAACTTGAAAGACTGCCGAACAACGAACAATGAATTTTAGAACTAATATGACAACCCCATCTCCAAGTAATGCGTCACTTGGATAGTAGGGTTTTCGGCAAAGGCAAGAGGGAGTTGATAAATAAC
>NW_007503036.1:0-259 GCF_000475195.1 Diaphorina citri
TTTTTTTTTTTTTTGCCTGACTCTATTGAATTTTTAGTGTAACCGGAGCTATGACTTTTTAGGTTTTCAATAGATAAGTTGCCCTTACTTAGGTGAGGTTTTAAATTTGAAGAGCCGAAGAAATGAGAAATTAGGGAATTTTTTTCTTATAAGACTTCAAGATCTCGGTATAAATCGATTTGAAAAATACCGGTAAATCTTGTATCTTGACGTCACAACACACGCCCTCGTGCACGATGACGTCACATCAAATGTACCG
>NW_007503037.1:0-259 GCF_000475195.1 Diaphorina citri
GCTTTATTTTTATTCCAAGTTGTATAAATATGAATTGGTGAGAGGGGTGTGTTCAGACTTCGGGAAATCTGGTCAAATCAATATGTATTAGAGCCGCGGAGTAAACAACTGTACTATCAAATATACAAAGATCTCATTTAGACTGCGGGAGTAAAAAGACTTTTCAGTCTCATCCTGGCAGTGTATAAATGAGTTATTTTATTCTAATATAGAGCTTGAGACTGTAGGAATAGCAGTAATTCTCTTGCAGGATTCTGGA
>NW_007503038.1:0-259 GCF_000475195.1 Diaphorina citri
TATTTCTCTTTCTCCTTCTCTCAACCTTTTTCTCTCTCCCACTGTCCTTCCCTCTCTTTCTCCGCTTCTCTCTCTCTCTCCCAGTTTCCCCATTTCCCTTTCTCTCTCGTTTTTATCTCTATCTCATTTTCCTTTTCTCTTTAGCCTCTCCCTCTCACACACACACACACACACACACTCTCTCTCTTTCTGTCTTTCTCTCACATCAGCTGTGATCGCAATAATAATAAAAATTACTGTTACTGTACCTTTTTCTAGC
>NW_007503039.1:0-259 GCF_000475195.1 Diaphorina citri
TTTCGGTTTTGATGAGTCCGCGGTCCAATGGTTTGAGTCCTACCTGACGGGCCGCAGTCAATGCGTTCTGGGGCCTAACAACAGCAGGTCAGGGTGGAGACCCGTCCTCTCCGGTGTTCCTCAGGGTTCAGTGCTGGGCCCCCTTCTCTTCAGTCTGTTCATAAATGACATTTCGTCCTGTTTCAATATTTGCCACTTTCATCTCTATGCCGACGATCTCCAAGTGTACCATTCTTCCTCGGCGGCAGACTTGACTCAA
>NW_007503040.1:0-259 GCF_000475195.1 Diaphorina citri
CACAACGGAGAACCGACAATCGACCCTCACCTGGTACCGACCCAAGAGAAAATAAACAAACCATGCTAATGAATAGAACCGTCCTCAACAGAGCCTTGACCATAGTACCGACCCTCGCAGAAAATGAAGAAATTGAGCCGAAATTTTTTTTTGTGATGGTCGATGATCTCGGCGAGGGTCAATGGTCCATGGTCGCCGTTTTGTGGCGGCGCACTTAGCTTCACACCCTCGGGCCCGGGCCTCAGACTTTTTCCCCTCG
>NW_007503041.1:0-259 GCF_000475195.1 Diaphorina citri
GCCTCTCATCAGATGGGCGAGAAGAGACACAATACTTCCCATTTAGGTGCTGGGTCAACACGAGAACACCAGAAAGAACATTACCTATATATTTTGTGCCACTTTTTTTGACCATTCTATTTATCCTACTCCTACTTCCCACATGCTTTGTTCCTTCTCCTTCTTAAATTTCTCCCTCACCCCCCTCCACTCTCTCACTCACCTTGCCCCCCCTCCTCTTTCTTCCTGCGGCATAACATATAGGGTAAAGCACGTAAAT
>NW_007503042.1:0-259 GCF_000475195.1 Diaphorina citri
AAAAAAAAAAAAAAAAAAAAAAAAAAACTGTTTTTTGGGGGATTTTTTTCACATTTTCTCACACAAATGAGCTTTGATCTTGAAATTTGTCGCGGCGACCTATGAACTCAAAGCGAGAAAGATAACACTTCAGTGCTTCAGTCGTTAATTTATGACCGGTTTCAGCGTTACCTATGTTAAACTACGCCGAGGAAGGCCAATAAATGGATGGGTGACTTAAACATTATATTGGGAATAGAGGGAGAACGGGCTAAAAAAT
>NW_007503043.1:0-259 GCF_000475195.1 Diaphorina citri
GAAAGAGACAGGCATTAAAGTCATACAAAGGATAAAAGTGAGGAGACAGGTGGAAGGTTAAAAATAGAGAAAGACAGAAGGAGAGAGAGATAGGGAGAGAGAGAGAGAGAGAGGCCGAAAAAGAAAGCTGAGAAAGAGAGAGATCGAAGGCTCTTCCTCTAAAACTAAATAGTTGGAAGAGGAAATTTAGCAAATAAATTTTCTCCCAACAAAAAAGATAAAACGGAAAATATTAACGTGAATTTTTTAATTTATTATT
>NW_007503044.1:0-259 GCF_000475195.1 Diaphorina citri
TTGGTTAGACTGCGGACGAAAAGGGACTTTTCAGTCCCATCCCATGAAGATAAAAGAGGTATATTCTTTCTAAATTAAATTGTTGTTGTTTACAAATGCAAAGGAGTCAGCTATTAGGCCATTTTCCTACGCGCTCCCCAATATTTTCCTACATTCTAAATTAAATTGAGCTGATATTTTTGTACTCACAGGTATAGGTTGTGGGTCACACAGATGTTCCCCTAGCACTTGAAATATCTCCGGAACGGGCGCTACCACA
>NW_007503045.1:0-259 GCF_000475195.1 Diaphorina citri
AAGCCAGCCGTTCCGAGAACGAACAACGAACTGACCAAAAGGGGAAGTTATAGAATAAGGAAGAGAGAGAGAGAGAGAATGAGCGAAAGTAGGAAACAAGCAAACAACATGAATAAAGTGGATATTAAGGATGAGGAGAAGAAGAAAAATAAGGAGAAAAAAAAGAGTGCAAATAAATAATAATGAAAAGCTAACTCGAGATATAAATAAGAATAAATTGAGATATGCTTGAAAGTCTTGAAACCCAAACACAAGAACT
>NW_007503046.1:0-259 GCF_000475195.1 Diaphorina citri
ACCCACTGCCTGTTTCTCCGAGCCTGTCCGGTCACGGAGGGCCTTTAAATCCGGCCCTAGGAATGACCTAAATACGAACCAGTTTTCAAAGTTCCTGAAATTTTTGGACTTATTCCAGAATTGGGAAGTTCCTGTCTAGAAAGTTTTTTTACCCCCGAAATTGGGTCCTGGGAAAAATCCACGTCCACATCTTCTGGAATATCCACATGTGTAATATTCATGAATTCGATGGAATTATTGTATAGAAAGCTTTTTTTTT
>NW_007503047.1:0-259 GCF_000475195.1 Diaphorina citri
TTACGATTTTTCTTCGTTGGCAATGTGACAAATAATGTCATTTCAGGATTAAGGCTCCTTGCTAATTTTAATACCTAATTGGACCGAACCAACAACCTTCAGATCTGAAGTCCTCCGCGGATCTATGCTAATCACTAGGTGGTAGTATACTCGTAGGCAGGTACATCAGCTGTCAGTATAGGGTATGATTTGGGGAGCGACATTTGTAAAAAGTTTTCAGTCAAAGGAGAAACCTTTCTAATCATAAGATTAGATAATA
>NW_007503048.1:0-259 GCF_000475195.1 Diaphorina citri
AAAAACAAGGTACTAATCCCAAAACCTACAGACACTTCTTTACACAAAATCCATGATCCTTCCAACATTTCAACTTACATATTTTCCAAAGTAAATTTCTACTTAACAAAAGAACCAAAGTGTGAGCTACTACACTATACCTACTACATGCCACATAGCACATAGTAGAGGTTTGATTTTGTTTGTGTTTCAATGGACAAATCTGATTATTGACGAAATTTTGTTTGGTCATCAGATTTGGTCTTACCTGATTGATGTA